>NC_136514.1:11123690-11268690 GCF_053919585.1 Euprymna scolopes | reverse complement strand
AAAACATACACACACACAGACATTTTCACTTTTATAGATATCTAGATTTGCTCTTAATGTTTTCAGGTAGAAATAATATTGCTATAAGAAAAGTCATATTCTGTTCGCAAATTCTGCACAATATTCTATAAAAATTGATTTTAACCATCGGCTACTTGTTTCAATTTTCGATCATGGTTTAATCTATCAATTGCTTGTTTAAACTATCGATTACTTGTCTCAACTATCGATTGCTCGTGTCAACTTTCAATTGCTTGTTTCAACCATCGATTACTGGTTTCTACTAGCGATCACTTGTTTAAATTACTGGTTGTTTTTTTCAACTATTCAGTGTTTTTTCAACTATCGATTTTTGTTTAAACTATCGATTTATTGTGTAAACTATCGCTTGCTTGTTTCAACTATCGATCTTTTGTGTAAACTATCGATTATTTGCTTCAACTATCCATTGCTCGTTTACACTATCGATTACCGGTTTCAACTATCGATCGTGGTTTTTTTCAACTGCTTATTTCTTGTTTTTACTATCGATTACATGTTTAAACTATCGATTACCTCTTTTTGTATCGAATGCTTGTTTTAACTATCAATTGCTTGTTTCAACTATCGATTAATTGTTTTAACAATCGATCACTTGTTTTAACTATTAATTGTTTGTTTTAATCATCGATTATTTGTTTTAACAATCGATTATTTGTTTTAACCATCACAATAACGTTCGATTATGTTTTACCTATCGATTACTTGTTTTAACAATCGATCACTTTGTAACTATTAATTGCTTGTTTTAACAATCGATTATTTGTTTTAATTATCGATTATTTGTTTAAACCATCGATTATTTGTTTAAACCATTGATTATTTGTTTTAACACTCGATTATTTGTTTTACCTATCGATTACTTGTTTTAACAATCGATCACTTGTTTTAACTATTAATTGCTTATTTTAACCATCGATTATTTGTTTTAACTATTGATTATTTGTTTTACCTATCGAGTGTTTCAACTATCGATTACTTGTTTCAACTTCCAATTACTTGTTTTTACTATTTATTGCTTGTTTCAACTATCGATTACGTGTTCCCACAATCGATTGCAAGTTTCAAAAATTGATTGCTTTACTGGTTTCACTTATTTCTACATTCATTAAATTATCGATAATATTTTTAAACGATTGATTATTCTTCATATTAATAAAATGTATTTTGAAGGCTTACAATGCAGGAATTTACAATCGTTATGAGCAAATAAATAAATAAATAATTCAATAATATTTTTATTTAATAAAAAATTATTGAATTATTTATCATTCATTAATTTTTTTATTCATCTGTTTATAACGAGAGTACATTTCTGCATTGTAAGTCTTCAAAAATACCGTCTATTCTTGAACAATGCTTCACGCAAACAACGCCATATTTCTTCTAATTCTTAATTATTTGTTCCACTATTTCAACCATGGATCACCAATATAAACTATTGATCACTTGTTTTCCCTTGATCCACTATCAATGATTTGTTTTAACTATTAATTAATGGATCTGGTATTGATTATTTTTTTTCATTGTTTTGACCAATGGATTACTTGGTTAAACGATTGGTAACTTTTCCCTTGAGTTGCTATCGATTTCTAGTTTTAACTATTGATTAATCTGTAAAATATTGATTATTTGTTTCACTAATTAATTATCGAGTACATGGTTAACTACTTGAAAACGTGTTTTTACTTGTTCTGCTATGGATGTATTGTTTTAACTATTGATTGATTTATCAAAGATTGATATTTTTCTTCACTTATTCAACTATACCTTGTTAAAACTAATGATTTCATGTTTTACTCGTTCCACTATCGATTATTTGTTCCAACTATTTAATTAATGTATCAAGTATTAATTATTTTTTCACTATTTCTAACTATCGATTACTTAGATAAACTATTGAACACTTGTTTACACTTGTTTCACTCTCGATGACTTCTTTCAATTATTGACTAATGTGACAAATGCTGATTATTTTTTTTACTATCTCAGCTATCGATTACTTGTTAAAAATATTGATAACTCATTTTCCCTTGTTCAATTATCGATTACTTGTTTTTACTATTGACTAATGCGTCAATTATTGATTATTTTACTATTTCAACTATCGATTATTTGTTTAAACTATTGATTACTTGTTTTCAATTGTTTTACTATCAAGTATTGGTTTCAACTCTTGACTAATATGGAAATTATCGATTATTTTTTTCTATTTCCACTATCGATTACTTGTTTAAAATATTGATTATGTGTGTACACTTTTTCCACTATCAATTATTTGTTTCAATCATTTATTAATGTGTCAAATATTGGTTATTTTTCTACTATTTCAACTATGGATTTCTTGTTCAGAATATTTATAACTTCTTTAAATTCTGATTTGGTTTACTATTAATTAGTATTGAATTATTGTTTTTATCTATTGATTACACTCAATTAGAAACGTTGCAATGCTTCAACAATGCATACATTCATTTATATTTTTACAGACCACTTTTTATGTTTTTACATTGTGTCCAATAAACAGTCTATACACTTTATTTATAAAATCAATGTACATAAACCAATCACTAGATTTATTTGCATCATATGTTTTGTATATATACTCGATAGAATACATTCATCTATTGTATCTATCGTATTATTAATCGTTTCATTGGCAGTTTAAAGTATAGCACACTGGTGCGATCTTAGTATGGTAATTACATAAAAGTAATTACCTAAAAGTAAGATGAGTTTATATACGAGAAATGCAGACGAAAGTTTGATTTTATAAGTTTTCTTATTAAGATGAAAGTGTTCTAGCTAAGTAATTTA
Source organism: Euprymna scolopes (assembly GCF_053919585.1). NCBI lineage: Eukaryota > Metazoa > Mollusca > Cephalopoda > Sepiida > Sepiolidae > Euprymna > Euprymna scolopes. The sequence continues at coordinate 11,265,834 of NC_136514.1, read as the reverse complement.
AAGATATCGCATGCATCTGCTTAATCCTGCGTGAATAAATCTAATTAAGCAAACAATTACTTTGACAAAATCATTCTACTTTAAGAGTCAAAATATTAGCCTAATCCATCTTGGTAATACCAAAGTATTGTTAATTGATTTAATTCAGTTTAACAGTTTTAAATTCAATGGAGGATAAAGTTCACGTATCTGTTAAATAAAATTTAAAGCTGTGCTATTATCTTTCATATACCAATGCCTTAAAACTTTCACTAACTTCACAGCCACATATACCTGATAATTAAAAGTTTAAGCTGCTATCGTGCTTTTTATATATCAAGTTTTTATATTGTAGTTTGGCTATATTTTATTGACATCTAACCTGATAATAAAAAATATATAAACCAAGCACTTATATTGCAGCTTGAGCGGAGTCTCATCATAGATATATCAAACGAAGATACTGATTGAATGATTAATTACAAACTTTTAAGATATACAAATGAAATGATCTGTGATTCATTAACCAAACGGATTAAGTGCAAATTGTCATGAATATAAAAATTATTTAAGAGTTCGTGTGTTTGAGAGGTACGAGGTCATGAATGATAGTTTCCACGTACCCTGTACGAATCTTGATATCTTGGGCTATGTGGCGAATAGTCATGCGCCGATCTCCCAAAATGGCAGCCTCAACTTGACGGATAGATGTCTCACCAATGGCACAAGGGAGGCGACCTGGTCTAAGAGCTGTTTCCACAGACTTCCGGCAGTGTTTGAATTCATGATGTCAGCGTTTTACAAGGTCATATGATGGGGCATTATCACCATAAGTTTATTTCACTTCATCGAAAGTATCCTGTGGTGTACCTCCTTTCAAATACAAAAACCGGATCACTGTTCGACGTTCAACAGGCTCCATTTCACACCTTACTTAGTTCAAACACCTGTAAAACTGAAACCACAATTAGTTCAGAGCCGTAATTTGACACATAACCCGAAGAGGTATAAATCATTGCACATGTAAAAATTTCAGCTAGATCAGACAACTGGAAGTGGGTCAGGGGCATTACTTATTGCACGTGAGATAAGAATACAGAATAAATCAAATTATCGAAAATAGGAAACGAGCAAGCATAAGACGGATTTCAATTTTCATCAACCATTTCATGATGACACAAATTACACGAAAACCTCCAATGTTTCGGAACATGAATTAGCGCCAGTTAGATTTCTCATCATGACTTCCTACTTCAAATAATTCCGAAATAAAATGTTGTTTTGTATAAATTTTTCTTAAGCAATTGTGCTCCAATAAATATTTGCTATAACTTACGACGATTTTTGCTTCGTTTTTCATTTATTTTTTTTTTTGTTGCCGCCTTGACGGCTTAATTATCGCAGTCTATTACTAAGTTTTTTTCAAGACTAAGAACCGCTCCACTCGACGTAAATACCCGGCGACAAATACATCAAAAATCAAAATCCTACTCGTACACTGTAGACTAAACTCATTTTACTTTAATAGTTTCTTCCCTCGAACTACTAGATTTTAGATTTTACTCGCGGTTCCCTGCTTTCCATGACTAATAAACCGAAGTTAAAGTGCAAATATGAACAGACTTCTCGTTGTCCAACTTCATGTATTGTGTTTCTGTAAATTTCATTCCAAATAGTTACCCTTCATGACCAAATAGCAGTATACCTCGTTCAAGGTGCATACGAGTTTAAATAAACATGGCATCGTTATCGCATTGGTGAGGTACCAGTCTTTCATTGGAAACCAACTATTGGCTAACAAGGAGCTTTTAAACAGGTCATCAAAGATCTCATTGAATACAACCTGTGGTGTTTCCTGGAAGCTGAGTGACAACAAGTCTCCCCAGATTTTCCAGTACACTCCACCTTTTTTGATATTTGCAAATAAATTTGCATTATCGAAGTACCTGCTTGCCATTGATTTCTCGTTGGCAGCGGCCATTGGTCTTTACTGGAATTTGAGTGACAATAAGCCTCCCCAAAGGTTCCAGTTCTCTTCGTACTTGTACAGTGGAGGTCTGGTCAGTGCACACACCTCGGTCTTTCCTTCCTCGCTATTCGATCTCATGCTTTTTTGGCGGGAGGTGGAAAGTAATGTGGCAATCGGGGAATGGGGAGGGGTTAGATAACATAGGTATGCAGCTTCAATGTTCTTGGTTCGATGTAGCGCTTCGTGATTTCTCTCTGTAGCAGTTTGTCTGGTCGTCACTTGTGGTTCGTGTGTGTAGTCTCCACATTCAAGAGGTTTCCTTAATATTTCAGCTGTTTTCATTATTGTTTTTCGTTGTATTTTTCAAGTCATTCCTCTGATTCCAATATTTCCGGTTCTTTTTCCAAAGTTTTCCGGGATTGTTACTAGTGTTCCTACTATTATAGGTATTATTTTGATTTTCTTCATCTCCCATATCCCTTTCAGCTCTCTGTGTATTTGCGCCGCTTATTATTATTATTATTATTATTATTATTATTATTATTATTATTATTATTATTATTATTATTGTTGTTGTTGTTGTAGTTGTTATTATTATTATTATTATTATTATCATTATTATTATTATTATTATTATTATTATTATTATTATTGGCTCACATGGAGCTTTCACACAAGTCAACAAACGATCTGATTGGAGACCTGTGGTGTTCTCTGGAAGCTGAGTGACAAAAAGTCTCCCCAGACGTCCAGCTCTCTCCTCCTCCCTCGATAGCATTTGCAAATAAATTTGCCTCATCGCAGCAGCCTCTTACTATTGATTTCTCGCTGGCAGTGGGCATTGGTTTATACTGGAATGTGAGTGACACTAAGCCTCCCCAAGATCCCAGTTCTCTTTGCACTTGTCCAGCGCAAGTCTGGCCAGTGTTCTCTCCTCGATCTTTCCATCCTCTTGACCCTTCTCGGCTATTTGGTATCACTTTACTATTGGGGGGAACGGTGGTGAAACAATGGAGGGGATGCATGATGGTGGTGTAGAATATGTAGATATACAGCTTCGGTCTTCTTCATTCCCTGTAACGCTTCTTCGTTATATTTTCTTGTGTTATTCTCTGCATTCAAGGGTTTTCCTTAATATTTCAGTCGTTTTCATTATCGTTAGGCGTTGTATTTTTGCAGCTATTCCTCTGATTTCAATTTCTGCCATTCTTTATTCCAGATTTTTCGGAATTGTTCCTAGTGCTCCTACTATTATCCGTACTTGATTTTCTTCATCATCCAACTCTCTTTTAACTCTCTGACTAGTTCTGTGTATTTGCTTCGTTTCTTCTTTTCTTTGATACTCACCCTGTGGTCAGCTACGACAGCAAACTCTACGATTTGACAGTATTCCTCTTTCTTGTTAATTATTACATCTGGTCTTCTTACTAGGATGGGTTTGTCCGTCTGTATGTCCATGTCCCATAGAATATCGAGTGCTGTTGCGGGTTTATGCTTGTACCATTTATCTGCAGCCGTTTGCACAATTCCCAGTGCACCGCCCTCCCCACTTGGTCATGCCTGTTTTTTTTGTATTCCTTTTGAGCCAGTTTGCTGCATTCACTTACTATATGGTTTATCGTTTCGTCTCTTTGCCCACAAAGTCTGCATTTGCTGTTTTCTTGTGTTTTATCGATCCTTTCTTTGATATGGTTGGTTCTTATCAATTTATCTTGTGCTGCAGTTATTAGAGATTCAGTTTCTCGATGTATATGTCTTTTTCGCATCCATATCCAGGTGTTTTCGTTATTCTCATCTTTTGTCATTCTTATGAATCTTCCGTGGAGTTGTTTCTCTTCCCACTTCTCTTTTCTCGTTTTGTCATTTGTCTCCCTGTTTTCTGTTTTTTTGGTTTTCTCCGCGTCTCTCGCTGCCATAATTATCCTTTCAGTGCTTTGCATTATGTATTTTCTAGTTCTTTTTTTTTTGTCTTTCACACAGTTTCTATACAGATCAGTCCTCTCCCGCCGTTTTTCCTTTTCACGTAGAGTCTGTCAATATCGTCCTTTGGGTATAGTGCATTCTTTTTGGTCATGAGTTTCCTGGTTTTCTAGTCGAGCTATCTCGTTTCTTCTTTCTACACCCTATGGACGGTCCACAGTATCTCATTAGTGACACTGCCCATGTATTTATACCTTTTATTAGGTTTCTACTATATAATTTAGTTTCCAGGAGTTTCTTGTTCTCCTGAGGTATTCCTTTCCAATTTTCTCTTTCATTTCTGTTGCTCTGATGGTGTCCACTTCCAGAATTCCCAAGTATTAATAGTTGTTTTGTCCCCCTAGTGTCCTCATTTCTGTTTCGTTGGGTAGTTCCATGCCTTCTGTCGTTTCCAGTTTCCCCTTTTTTATAACTAGTAGCGCGCACTTTTCCATTCCAAATGCTCTTTGGATATCTTGACTGAAGATCCTGATAGTGTTAATTAGTATCTCTAGCTCCTTTTCGGTCCTTGCAAAAAGTTTCAGACCGTACATGTACATCAGGTGGTTCATTTTTTCCTCTGTATTGGGGAACTTGTATCTAGCTTGGCACTTTCTCAGAATATTCTTCAAGGGCATCATGGCTATGATGAACAGTGGTGGTGATAGTGAGTCTCCTTGGAATATGCCTCTTTGTATGTTAATTTCTGATATGTATTGTCCATCAGCTGGCAGTTCAAGTCTCCATGTTTTCATTGCATTATTATTATTATTATTATTATTATTATTATTATTATTATTATTACGAACAGACTTATGACCACAGAATAGAAATTCGAAGAACTATGTTCATGCAATAATGTTAAATAATAACTACAATGTTGGTGAAAGTCGAGGAGTTAAATATTTGATAAAAATCTAACATATATAAAAATGAAATAATATACGGCAATAAAATAAAAAAATATACCCGAGGAAAGTATTATTTTCTTATTTTTTTAACAAATCCGTCGAAATTCAGAGCTTTCTATTTTATTATGAAATGTTTTCTGCGTGACCTTCAGAATACGCATAAACTTGGCGGAATGTCCCCAAAGCCCTACCGTCTTTAGATACGTGTTTGCTTTGTAAATGTTTGTGCAGAAACGTTGTCTATTCATGTTTTCGTTTGTCCATCGTTCTATTCTGGATTCACTATATATTTTGCATAATCCCACGCTTGAGCGAAAGTCAACGTCATAGATGAGTAAAAAAAAAAGAACAACACTGCACGTTAATATTCAAAAATTAAATTAAATAGTTTATTATTGCATCAAGCCATTAACTGAATTTGATAATAAAAGAATACTGGTAGGATGTTGTGGAAATTTAACAGTTCAATCCTCCATCTCTTCTTTATTGCTACCTAGCATGGCATAGACGTCCAACGCAATATTATTATACAACATTCCTTTCAACCTTAAACATATTTAAATAAGTAACATGTTTATCTAAATTTATCTCAAAAACCTTTATACAAGTAGTGAAATATTTCTGTTCTATGAACGCCCGTTACATGCTCAATGTGTGTGTGTCTCTGTGTGCGTACGTGTCCATATCTATCTATCTATCTATATATATATCTATCTATCTATCTATAAATACATACATACATACATATTCAGTGCACTTCTTACTGGTTCATACGTATATATTATTGAATATTTCAATATTTATACAATAAATACGTAAAAAGGTCTTAATTGTAGACATGAAAATATATTTATCTCAAATCTCATAGAAGCGTTTTCAATCCATTCTGGAAGTAATCGTCAAGCCAGATTTTAAATTGAATCGTATACTAAATCTACCACGGTTTATACGTATACGAATCCGTGTATAACCACTATAAAATTGTTTTACATTATTACACGTGATATGTATATAATTTACTTTATATATGTTTATGCATACACACACATGCAAACACATGTATATATATATATATATATATATATATATATATATATATATATATATATATATGGCAAGTAAGCTGAAAGGAAAAAAAACACGTTTGTATTTAATTCCCGAAAAAATTGGCCACGCAAATTTTGAAAATGATTCATATGCTTTATTGTAAACGATTTATTCTCATACTAATCATTACAACATTTTTTTAATATAATTACATTCCTATATATATATATATATATATATATATATATATATATATATATATATATATATATATATATAATCTGACCGAGGTGGCACTTACGAGAAAGCGCCACATGCACGTTGTCTTTTTTTCGGTTTCCCGAGATGCTGCTACCTACGACTAACAAACATACCATTTTTATCGCCGACCGTCGGATGTGTATATGGGGACGGATACATGGACGTGTGTGTGATTAAGTATATATATATATATATATATATATATATATATATATATATATATATATATATATATTGGTGTGAGTGGTATATATAAGTAAATATATATTGACATACATATATATATATATATTTAAGTATTTATATCAAGATATATTAACGGATATATAACCACACACCCATATATATATATATATATATATATATATATGCATATATATATATATATTTCCACAGCCACACAACGTCGCAGCTTACAAGAGTCATGACAGACAACAAACCAAAATTCCAAGACCCGAGGTTGGCCCCCATTTAGGCTTATCAGTTAGAGAAATCCGAACCGCGCCAAATGACGGCGAATCTCGAGTCTTGGACTTCCGGTTTGTTGGCTGCTTCTTGTGAGCTGCGACGTTGTTTTGCTGTGAAAATAATTATATAATCTATAACACACACACACACATACTTGTATATATATATATATATATGTATATATGTATATGTTTATATATATATATATATATATTATTTTTCCTCCACTAAATAGTCAGTTTTTTACGGAAATATGGACAAGGCCTAGTTTCATAAATGTGAACATTATCCGTTCTAAACGAATTAAATCAAACGGAATTAAAGCATTTTCTTCCATATATAAAGAGTTACATTTTTTCTTTTTTTCTGTTATCGAATTGTTTTATTTCTAAACAAGTAAACACAGTTATTTGAAACATCGTTATGTTCTGAGATTGCATCGAAATCAACCAAAACAAACTGTCCATGATTGATATTCGAATGTAATCGAACACTTATGTACTTATACTTGTAATAAATAAAAGAATCAATAAATAGTTGTTGTGTTGATTTATTCCAATTTCGTTGTAAAGACATTGTGTCTAGTTATCATATAAGATTTTATAAAGTGTTTGTTTGTTTTATATCACTGAGCAAATCTCCACAATTTATTTCACTAGGTATCAGACACTGTGCATATATTTATTAGTTTTGTAAAAAAATAATGTTTTTTGACACACACATATGCATATCCAACGTAAACAAGTTCCTGATGAACCGCCCCCTTAAGTAATTCAATTTACAAAATTCCCACTACTTATGTTTACTACGCTAAAACCACAATGGCTGATGTAAACCCATTTACTCTTAGTCTCGAGTGGCCTCTGGGCCTAGATAAGTGTTGATTTATATATATATATATATATATATATATATATATATATGATAAAAAACGACATTATTTTTCCACCACACTTATATTTAGGGGATTGCGGTAAATAAATATTAGAAATTGTATATTTTCCACGTTTTCTTGAAGGCCTATTCTGAGAATATATCGATTTCTATACTTATGATAAAGAAAAGAATTCTGATATAGAGCTAAGTCTCAGCATCCTTGGAACTCCATCAAATAATGGACACAATGTTGGCTAATATGTAATACGCAGTCGCGTATGTGGATGATATTCTAATTACAAGCAAAATTGAGTCTCAACATAAAACAAAGGTTCAGTGTTCAAAATAATTTTAGAATACAGTTTTAAGTGCTGAAAATGTGAGTTCTTCCTGAAAACGATAAGATATTTAAGACAGATCATTGACATGAAACCCAGACCCAGAAAGAACTGAATCTATAAAAAACATACCCGCACCTGATAACGTTTAACGTTGCTAAACTGTAGGTTTCCTTGAAATAAGTCAGTTACTATAGCCTATATACCCCAGAATTATATAATATGAGAGCTATATTAAATAATTTGATAATAAAGGGCGAAAAGTGGATATGGCCAGAACAATGCAAACCGGCTTTTAAAAAATAAAATAATGTTTGTTAACAGAACGATCTTTAGCACATTTCGACACGAAGTAGAAAGTCATCGTAGCAGGGCATGTTAATTATGTAAGACTGGTTAACATATTCAATAACGGTTCGAGGAATCCAATCGTACATGCTTCGAGAATCTTACTTACCCCGAAACGAAATTACAGTCAAATCGGAGAAGAGAGCTTTGCAATAATGTATGTTGTAAGAAAAATAGCATATTTTTGTATACAGAAGATTATGTATTCTGCAAACAAACAACAAACTTCTGACAAACAATATTTGATTCGAAGAAAAGGTATGTCAACTCACACGGCAAACTGACTACAACATTGTTAATTTATTAAATTATAATTTTCAAATATGTACAGGGTGTTTTCAATAAGTTTCCAGACATTTTCGTATAGTCACTTTTATTGAAAGTACACGCATGGAAACTCTAGTCACTTTGGAAGTAATCTCCTCTGGCTGCAATGCACTTGTTATCCCGTTACAACACGTTCTAGAAGGTTTCATGAAAGTTCTCTTTTGTTAGTATGTCAATAAACCTCGTCCCAACCTATTTGATCTCCTCTATTGTCTCAAAACAAGAACGTGTAAGGTCTTCCTTAAGCTTAGGCAATAACAAAATGTAAGAGCACAATCACGTTGACACACCGGTTCTTGCCAGATCACTGAAGTTAAGCAACGTTGAGCTTGCCCATTACCAGATCGGTGACCATTTGGGAAGGCTAGGCGCTGTATGTACCATCCGGGAAGGTTCGGCGTGGGGCCAGCACCCTCACCCTGTAAAAAGAACTCCTCGCTACAAAAGCATCTACAAAGTTGCACATGGGCTATGCCTCTCCAGGGGCTCAAGGCTATGGATGGATGGAAGAGGAAGCAAAGCAAAAACGACTGAATCTAAACTGATTAACTCAACTATCTCTTTGCTGTCATTACAACGCCCTACTTTCTGATGTTCTCTGAGCGCCCATGGTACAAACATCGTTCAAGGCTTCCGCGTCCTCAGTTGCTCCCGATTTATTGTGTGCATTTCTGGTATATATAGACACACGACGGTTCTTATCTACGAAATTCTTTATTTGGCCAATCAACTCTGGTTTTCTGACTTTCCTAGTCTCCAACACCTTCCATCAACCTTACATACCACTTGCCTTCCTTGATTCTATTATATCACTGAAGAACTGAGGTTTGATTCATGCAAGATTGTCTGAAGTATTTCATACGTTTCTGTGGCATTTTTCCAAATTTAAAACAAAATGTGATTGCATATCGTTCTTCAAAGATATTCTAATGCCCAGATTCCATTTTGGAAGAATCAAACTTTAGTAGGGTGTATTTCAATGTCTGCTGTCGCTGTTTATTTGAACCTAAAATCATAAAAATTGGTCAGTAATCTCATAAGATGCATATGATAACATTAGATGTTCAAGAGTCTACGATAATTTTAAATGCGATATGAAAACAATAATGTCTGGAAACTTATTAAAGGCACCGCATACCTTCAAAACAGACCGACCACCCCGATTAGTTATAAACATTGATACCTAAATATATGAAACTTTTCAAACAAAAAGGTAGTAGCGCTTAATGAAATAGAATTGTCCAGTCTGTTATTTCTATTAGAGAACTTCCAGTTAGAAAAGCAGCGGGGAATTGATCTCGCACAGTCGGGAGATTCTATTTATAAACGATGCTACTAGGAACTGAAGAATCGAATTATTTCACGTCTTGCTACCAACCAATCAAAAACCAGAATTGCTCCATAAATATTATACCTTTCTGTAGCAATTTCGTATATGTTTTCTTCGTGTCAACATGGGAAGAATCTTTTGCTCTGTGGATTCCAACTCAGGAACTGTCTACTGCAAACCAGTCAACTCCCAGGACTTGAGTAGGACAACGAACCATCGGAAACTGTTCTGACTAATGCAAACACGTCAACTCCCAGGACTTGTGTAGAACAACGAACCATCGGAAACTGTTCTGTCTACTGCAAACACGTCAACTCCCAGGACTTGTGTAGAACAACGAACCATCGGAAACTGTTCTGTCTACTGCAAACCAGTCAACTCCCAGAACTTAGTAGAACAACGAACCATCGGAAACTGTTCTGTCTACTGCAAACCAGTCAACTCCCAGGACTTGTGTGTAATAACGAACCATCGGAAACTGTTCTGTCTACTGCAAACCAGTCAACTTTCAGGACTTGTGTAGAACAACGAACCATCGGAAACTGTTCTGTCTACTGCAAACGAGTCAACTCCCAGGACTTGTGTAGAATAACGAACCAACGGAAACTGTTCTGTCTACTGTAAACCAGTCAACTCCCAGGACTAGTGTAGAATAACGAACTAACGGAAACTGTTCTGTCTACTGCAAACCAGTCAACTCCCAGGACTTGTGTAGAACAACGAACCATCGGAAACTGTTCTGTCTACTGCAAACCAGTCAACTCTCAGGACTTGTGTAGAACAACGAACCAACGAAAACTTTTCTGTCTACTGCAAACCAGTCAACTCCCAGGACTTGTGTAGAACAACGAACCATCGGAAACTGTTCTGTCTACTGCAAACCAGTCAACTCTCAGGACTTGTGTAGAATAATGAACCAACGGAAACTGTTCTGTCTACTACAAACCAGTCAACTCTCAGGACTTGTGTAGAACAACGAACCATCGGAAACTGTTCTGTCTACTGCAAACCAGTCAACTCTCAGGACTTGTGTAGAATAACGAACCATCGGAAACTGTTCTGTCTACTGTAAACCAGTCAACTCCCAGGACTTGTGTAGAACAACGAACCATCGGAAACTGTTCTGAAACTTAACATGGCTTACTCCTTTAGAATTCAATTAATAAAGTGAATAGGAAAAGTAAAATAGGAGATAGTGCGTCATTCTCTTCAATATGTGAACAGATATTACAATACGCAGACGGAGAACACTTGAATAGAAAATTCTTACCAATTTTCACACATGCAATCCAGGGAATTAATAAAGGAAACATTTAACAAGAAATTACATTTATTGGCCGAGGATGAAGCAAAGCATAGAAAATTTGGTGATGCAGTGCAGAGGATGTTAACTGACAGCAAGGGATTCACCGATAAAGATTCAACTAAAGTTGTCACATGGACTTGAATACACATTTATTATTCAAAGCTCATAAATTGAGCCGATTATTTGATCATTGTGGCCAGGTATTATTAATTGCATATACCTGACTGCAACAAATACAAGAAACACACTAAAAACACTTTAGACAGTAACAATAAAACCCGTGTAATTAGAACAGAAACAAGGAATAATGTAAATAAGTGTCTGTTGATCTTATGACAACGCCAGTATACCTCCTCCCAATAGTTTGCAGGTAGGTAGAAAAATTGTGAACACATTCAAACGAGCTCTGAAGTAGACGACAAGAATTATATATGGGAGGAAAGAATAATACCCAAAATAATTAGACATCTATAATATATGAATTTCATCTTTCTGTTTAAATGTGTGTATGTATGTATGTATGTATGTATGTATGTATGTATGTATGCCTAAGACTTTCGACAGCGACGACGGACTTGCACGAAACTGGTATCGTTTTGAAGCTCCAACCTTCGAATGACAAATATCGAAAAGTTGGTCTAAAACTTTAATTTCTTCATCCGCAACAGCAGTTTTCTGCAAGGAGGGTCGTTTTTTTTTTGCGTCGTCATCGGTTGAAGTAACTTCACTAATTTCAACATTCCGCATTTCCGGTCACGTCATAGTGTAGAGGTAAGAGTCTAATTTTCTTTCACTTTCTTTTCCGTCTTTGCGTCACGGGTTCGAGCCTGCCTGCCAACTACTACGTTTTGTGCTCAACATACACCTCCAAACACACGGGTAACGCCGGGCACCCATGCTAGTGTAATATATGACAGAGAAGTCACCAATTGGAATCAATTGATATTCACTCACAATTCAGAGGTCACGGAAAATACCGAGGAAATTCCGATGGAAGTCTTATATGATGCGTTTAAACTGCTTACTTTTATACGTCTATATGCTCCAAGGAAATTAGAGGTAAAAATGGCTCAAACATCACTACGGCAAGGGGGATTCAGGATAAATACCGTAATCATGTTGTATCATTTAAAATTAGACCAGAGAATGAACCAAATAAGCATAAAACAAAAATAATTATTTAAAAAAGCTGTACCCGCCTGGTCACGCGTTGTCGTGGCTGAATCTGGTTGACGCAAGTATTAGATTGATTTGTATCATACAAACACATGCACAGACACACATACACGCACACAGGGACGCGCATATACGCTCACATACACACATATTCGCGCACAGGCACGCGCAAACACAAACACACGAAAACACGTGCATACATACGTATGATGAAAATAATGGAAATAGTATTCCGACAAAATAGAGAAAATAAAAAGGAACAAACCGTATTATGTGTTCATCAACGTTTCATCTATTTCATCCAGAGGAGTCTCGAAATAAAGACGAAACGTTGATGAACACATAATACGGTTTGTTCCTTTTTATTTTCTCTATACATACGTATACACACGACCACGCATACGCATACACATAACACACACACAAACACAGAGACACACACACGCACACGTAAATATGCACACACAAAAAAAAACACACACCCACACACGCAAACACGCGCAAACAAACACATTCACACATACCAACACACACACGGACGCACATACACAAACACGCCCACAAACACACGCACAAACGCAAACAAAAATGTAGGTTTTTAATATAACGAGTAAATGTGTCTAAAAAGTCGTTCTAAAGTTACATAAGATATTGACTAATAGCCAAGACATAAAAAATTGCATTTGGCATCTGTTATTGCAAACCTACGGTAATTTAATCTAGAAGGGAATTACTGCAATCAAAATATTATATAGGAGAACAGAAGAAAAACACAACTGCATTAGATTACTGGCTAAGGGAACTACGTTAGAATAAAAATAAGTTGAATTAAAATGTTCAGTAATAGATAAACTATAAGCTATCAAATATAAACTATAAGCTATCAAATATAAACTATAAGCTATCAAATATAAACTATAAGCTATCAAATATAAACTATAAGCTATCAAATATAAATCTATTTGTACTTGTGGCATAAGACATAGTGAAGTTTTAAGAGGAAATTTTAAATAAAAAGTTAAATGCTATACTAAACTGTCTTCATGGAAATAAATTTCTGTTATCACGCCTAAAAATAATGGTTACAATAAATTTTAAAAAGGAAACATATACGGAATATGTTGAGGGCGAAAGCTAAGTGTGGAAAGAGAATGTTTAATTTTATACTCAGATTTTAAAATGATGCAATAAATTAATTATTAGATCATCAGCTATTTCTTGTCTAATGTTCATACCGCTAGACGTCGCATTCATTATTTGTTACCTAGCACCGCTATCGATGATGCCTCCGTTCACTCTCGGAAGACAAAAGATCCCCGTTGTAGGGGCAGCTGCGCATTTAATTGTGAGGCATTGGTTGCACAATCTCCAACCTCACCTCTACTGAATCGTCACTGTTTAGTCCAGTAGTAAGGATAAGTCCAGGACGATTGGAAACAATGTCGAGATAAGTGGAGAGCGCGTACATCACCTAGAAGTTCGAAATAGTCACCCATTTAGTACTGAACAGGTTCAACATTGCTTAACTTTGGTGATCCAACGGGAACTGGTGTGTCAACGTGATTATGACGTACTACTAATGTATAGATGCTATTGTATTCGTTGAATAACGTGTTAACCATAATATATAGACGTAAACCATAATATATAGACGTTAGCCATAATATATAGACATTAACCATAATATATAGGCGTTAGCCATAATATATAGACATTAACCATAATATATAGACATTAACCATAATATATAGACGTTAACCATAATATATAGACGTTAACCATAATATATAGACGTTAGCCATAATATATAGACATTAACCATAATATATAGGTGTTAGCCATAATATATAGACATTAACCATAATATATAGACATTAACCATAATATATAGACGTTAACCATAATATATAGACGTTAACCATAATATATAGACATTAACCATAATATATAGACGTTAACCATAATATATAGGCGTTAACCATAATATATAGACGTTAATCATAATATATAGACATTAACCATAATATATAGACATTAACCATAATATATAGACATTAACCGTAATATATAGACGTTAACCATAATATATAGACATTATCCATTATATATAAACGTTAACCATAATATATAGACGTTAACCATAATATTAGAAACTAAAATAATTATAAATTCAATAGGAGAAATAAAAGTGATTTTTAAGTCAATAATCTGTACTAGTAATAAAATGACATCCGAGTAATTTCAATTACAAGAATTAAAAAAAATCTAACAGTAATTAATTGCAAGATATTGATACCAACAGATTAGGACGGATTAAAATAAATTAAAATAAATATAAAGTTAAAGAAAACTAATAAGGAAATTGAATAAGGATTGTTATACAAAAGATCATGTAAGAACTATAAGTTTAGAATCATGCAAAGATGATTAATAAATACTGACGTCAAAGTATGAAAATAGGAATGCCTTGAAATTCTGATAAATTGACAAAATGATAAAAATCAACAAAATGGAACGTAAAGATATAACGAATGATGATTAAGAGAAAGATAAATAATTAAAATAAAATATTTCGATAATGATAAAAACCGAAAAGATAATTAAATTTATTTAAAAGAATATTAATTAGTAAAGTATCAAAAACACAAAATATTAAATTTATATTAAAATAGGTAATGAGTTGATATATAATTTAAAAAGTAGAAATAAGAAAATTGGACGATTACTAAATCCGGAGGCTATTGAACAAAATTATAAATAATAAGTAATTATAAATGTGGTGGAGAAGTATACCCAACTGCTTGATCTTTTAAAATATAGGTTAGGTGTGTTCATATAGGTATAACTAAGGTATTCTGCCGTCTGAAAAGTAGTGATTTCGGAATGTATTTTAATGATATAATATTTAAAATTGTCCAAATGATTATGAAACAAGTGTAATGCATAAGAAAATAAAAACATTATGTTCTCATTTTATATTTTGCTGTCTTTATTTTTGCGAATATATATGTGTGTGTGTGTGTGTGTGTGTGTGTGTGTGTGTGTGTGTGTGTGTGTGTGTGTGTGTGTGTGTGTGTGTGTAACCTATGTGTAAAGTAATTTGGTAGTCCTCTTTAAAAATGAATGAATACCTGGAATTAGTGTGGTTTCTTTTCTTGGAAGGTTTTACATTCTTAAAAGTGACACCCTCTGGCTGTGAAGAGTGGCAGACCTCGTCTCGACGTTTACAGCAGATTAAACAACAGGCAACATAAGTTGTAATATACAAAAAAAAATCCTTATTATTTATTTTTACACACAATATTTAAAATAATTTACAATTAAAAAATTAACAACTCATAACAATTAAATTTGACAATTAAACTTTCAAAAGCTTACTAAACCTTAACTAACTGCTGGGGATGAGGGAGTTCCCCATCTTTTACAGAGAGACAAAATATGCGTCCTTCCCCGATGATTGCCGGCTGCGAAAAAAATTAGTTTGTCGAATTACATTGTTGTCGCCATCCCCTATCAAATTACCTCCCGGCGATGGCGGGAGCAACAACACAGTGGCAGATGCAAAACATAGTGTCATATATATATATATATATATATATATATATATATATATATATATATATATATATATATATATATATATATATTCGAATAACGAAATGAATTAGATCACAAATTAATCAATTTAGTGGTTTCAAATCTTACAAAATATTTTCGGGAGACAGTATTTTCACCTAAGACAATCCCAGCCAAATAAAATTATTCTCTCACAGATGAGACGTTGCGAGTCTGTCTCTGTTCTATCATTATTTTTGCGCAGGAGCTTCAATCTATGGCCTCCCCCTTGCCAAACCGTACCGAGAAAACGTCTTTCTGAAACCAATATCAATAATTTCACCCACGTTTTTATCTGCCCCTAAACCTAAATGTGGATTCTATGAATAAAGCTTCTTAGACCTGCATATTAGTTGAACTCTCTTGAGTTTTCCTGCTTTCTAACTGACTACTATATGGTCGTCTCCAAATCCAACGTAAACAAATTCTAGATGAACGATCCCCTTAAGTAATACAATTTACCAAATTTCCACTTACTGACGATTACTACAATATTTCCCATTGATTATTCCATTGACTATCGCACACTCAATAACCCTTATCCTTGAGTGGCCACCAGGCCTAGAAAAATGGTGGCTTCTTTGTAAAACAAAAATCAAATTCCTTGTTCCGATTTAATCGATTCTGTTCAGCTAAGTTACTTCAATGCTTGAATGCACTTATGTATTGAACGAGTTAAATGTAGAAAGAAATAATGAGTTTTTGCCTCAAATAAATGCAAGGCGAAAAGCTGGAAAAAACGCATGTAACACACTGGTTTTGGCACGTATGTTTGGGATTACTGAAGTAAACAAATTACTAAGGTTAGTGCAACTAATGCGTCCCCACATTTCTTTGAGATGTTCAGTCCGCCCGCCTATTACGCTGTACTATGTTTAAAACAAAATTTGTCCAGGAAAAAGTGCTATTTTTTGGAAATGAAAGGAAACCACCATAGCTTGGTCAATATATACTCAAAATAAAAAGTGCATCTCTTAAATGATTCTTGGCACCATACAGGCCATTCAAATTGTAGTCGTTCACTTCACAATATGAATTACAATGATGTCCTTTAGATATCTGAGAAATGTTTTGTTTTTGCTTGATGTGGATTGAAAAGTTGGCGTGGGCATAGCGACATGTTATCTTGATGGGATAACAATATATGTACACGGGTGGAGGGCTCCAAACGACGAGGGCTGTAATGTTCTATCGATGGAGAGTTAAGCAAATGTTCTTTGGTGAAGAAAAAGAGGATTGTATATAACAACAGTCTATATGATAGACAGAGTCCGTGAGAATTTAAGAGTAATAGAAACATTTATCATGACAATAACAACTGGGATAAATCCACATTTGCTTCTTCAGAAGACGACGATATACAAACTTATATTTCATATTATATTTATTCTGACGACGTGTAAATGTTTCGGAGATTACCCCGTTTTGATTCACATTTTGAATCTTCATTTCACCGGCTTCCGCTGTGTTTTCTCCCCATTTTCACGCCTTTCTTTTTTAACTGGTTTCTTCGACTCCTTTCGACTCTTCTAACTAACGTCAGTGTACATATTACATACGATTTCGTTGTGATTACGTCATTTTCACGTTCACAAAGTATCCTATCAGTCGACATTTGTATCACGTATCTAGGTATTACTATTCTTAACAAAAAATTTTCTTCTGAAAACATATTTGTTTTTATTTATCTAAAATTTCTTCTAATTATTGTTTATAGAAGTTAGCAAGTTAAATTCTAAATGTTATTCAACCATAGTTGTCCTTGAATTACATTTTCCCTTTAAGAAAATTTTTTATTCAATCTACTTGATAATAATAATAGTGTTCTTGTGCAGCTAATTCAGCAATGGCTCAGCCGTGTTAATACGCTACCTTTGAAGCCAAATTGTCGTACACAATAAGCACTATCATTTGCACTTACTCCTATTCAATAATGAAAAAGGTTACGTGCCTAAAAGCTAGTATCAGATAATTGATAATTTTGCAGATTAAAGGAATAAAGAAGCGAGTAAAACTAAAATCATATAAGATTAATCGATATCGATAAACAATTTTCGATCATAAAAAATCTGCTGATCAACTGAATGATTTGTCGAATATTTGCTCATATTCCATATTCGCCCTGAAATGTCAACACCTATCTAGTAAGGAAAATCGTGTTCTCTTCACCCATTGTTTTCAATACTCTCAATATTTTTCTACGCCAAATCAGCAATCGTATAAACTGTTCTTCAGATAGCTGATTATAAAGAAAGTTAAGTACGTCTTCAGTATAAATAGACAATTTATATAGTTTTTTTTTTAAACTCTGACCTCGCTCATTTAAGATCTATTTTCCCAGTGGCTGTTTGGACGACACTGTGAGAGAGCACGTTTCATTTGAATTCCATATTTTCTATTAGTTGAACATCCGTGTCTATCTCTGTCTCCAAATAATATTAAATAGTTATACTTTTACAAACGTCAAGTAATATATCCATGAATTGTTTTCCCTTGCAATTCATGTATGAATATGAACTCTTCAATAACTATTGAAATGGATTATTTTCATGAGTTATTTATCTTGGTTCTTTTCTTTTTTTACAGGGTAGTCACCACTTATCAAGACCCTGAAGCCGCTCGGGGATAAGAGTCATTGCGTGTACAGAAATCAATAGGATAGTATTGTAGTAAACACCAGCATAGGAGATTTGATAAAGTGTCTTACTTAAGGGGCGGTTTATCAGGAATTTGTTTATGTTGGACTTGAAGACATCCAGGTTGTAGTCAGGTGGGAACCAGGCAAACGGAAGAGAGTTTCAAAGGCGTGCACTTCTAAGAAAGAAGCTTTGTTCATGGAATCTACGTTTTGATTAAGGCACATATAAAGAGTGGGGGAAATTTTTGACAGTGGTTTCAGCTAGACGGGTGTTTATCGTGAAAGACCGGCGAGTGGGGGGGGGCAGAGACCTGAGCTCGCAACGTTTCTCCTGTTTTCTTATCTAAATCATTCATAATGTCCATTTTATCACTGTTTTTTGAAAATCCCATCTGTACGCTATATATATATATATATATATATATATATATATATATATATATATATATATATATATATAAACTTTATAATAAATAAATATTAATAATTATATATGTATGCATATATATATATATATATATATATATATATATATATATATATGCATACATATATAATTATTTAATAATAATTAAATACCTACACTCACTAGTGTTTTATCCTTTCGGGAATCTTCCGCGCAGGGTGTCACAGGTAATAACAGTCCATAGATTCGAACCCGGCAACACGAGCCATCTCTGGGTCGATTAGCAAAGACCGTATCCAATCGGCTACCATTAACCGCGTGAAATAACGTTGAATTTAAAGATTTTTATTTTTAAATGTTTTTAACGTCAGCCACAGTGATCTAATTGTTATACGATGATCTATGCATAAGAGCTAAATTAACCGACTTAATTCAACTGAAATGTTCAACGATAAGAAAATAGTTTCTTAAAGGGACTGGCATAATTATTTACTATAATAATTAAATATCTACACTCATTAGTGCTTCATCCTTTCGGGAATCTTCATTGCAGGGTGTCACGATTAACACCAGGCAATATATATATATATATATATATATATATATATATATATATATATATAATTTTAAATGTGGAAATTGATGAATCGCACAGGTGAGAAATTCATTTTTCTAGTATTAAAAGGTTAGTAATTGCAATTAAGAATAGGAAATTGGAAAAAATATTTGTAACATGTCTTCTTTCTAAGATTAAGGGTGGTGGTGTTTGATCAACACTGCTGGGGAGCCATGATGTAATATACTGTTTTGTTTTTAAATCGCCGAAACAGTGTTTCATGGTAAACAACTGATGATCGCTTAAAAAAATAAATATTAGTACAATAGTAAATTCGAGAGCGAGTTGATGCAGTGATTGCAGGTGATTAAATGACTTACTGACTGGATGGTTTTCTAACGAACGATAAAAAATATAATTTTTTGTATAGTTTTAAAGGTTAAAAACTTCAAAGACTATATATATATATATATATATATATATATATATATATATATATTGAATGACAACATTTTACATTTACATTCCAAAGTTCATGATGTTGACCATCTCATAAGTTGACATTTGCAATTCTTGATAAAATCTGTTTCGTACCACAAAATCAATAAATAATAATTATATAAATTAGTCTATCTATTTTGCGCCTGTCGATAAGGACTTCTCTCATTTTATAAGTGTATATATATATATATATATATATATATATTCAAATTTATGAGAGGTATAAGAAGCGTAAAAAGATATTGCTTTTTAATTATATATATACATATATATATATATATATATATATATATATATATATATATATATATATATATACATATGATTTTGATGTTTCGAGAAAATTCCATTTTTGGTCATAAAATGTAGCGAATTTTCATGCTGTCTGGTGTAGAACTTGCCTATATCGGAGAAGGAGGTGAAAAGAATTAAAAATTCCTACCGAACGTTTAATAAAAGCAACAAAACCGTTTGAAACACTCAATCTTGATATTAAAGGACCGCTACCAAGCAAAACAAAGAACCAATATACAGTGATGGTAAAAAGAAAGTCCGCGCTTATTATTATTTCAAAAACTGCAAATTTAAGCTAAATTTAATATAACCGTTTAAAGAAACTATACCTCATTTGATTCGCCTTTTATTCCTCTCTAATTCTCCTTGTTCATATTTGACTTTTGGTTGAAATATTCTAGTGTTCACGTAAATTTAAAAGAATAACTTCATTTCGAGGAGGCAAAAGGAAAGTCCCTAGCAACAAATTCGCTTACAACCAGCTTAAATTATCGCCCCTAAATCAGTTTAATATATCCACCAACAGGCAACAAGGCATCTTTAATCATAATTGTTGTTGTTCCATGTTATACAACGTAACATTTAGTCCATATGCTACGACTTTCTCTTAGTGATCGTCAAGAGCTCATTAATCTCCACCTTTCTTGTTTATCCAATCAAGAAGCTGCAGATTGAAATGTGATGAGAAAACGACACGAAAAACTGTGCAAAGGTACCAAAATCTGATTTAATATGGATTCGAGTAGTAACGTCAATATGATTTAATACGGATTCGAGTAGTAACGTCAATATGATTTAATATGGATTCTAATAGTAACGTCAATATGATTTAATACGGATTCAAGTAGTAACGTCAATATGATTTAATATGGATTCGAATAGTAACGTCAATATGATTTAATACGGATTCGAGTAGTAACGTCAATATGACTTTTCACGAATTCGAATAGTAATGTCAATATGACTTAAGGAAAATTCGATTAGTAACGTCAATAAGACATAATGTGGATTTGAATAGTAACGTCAATATAATTATACACAGATTCACATAGTAACGTCGATATGACTGCACAGACTCGAATACCGAACCTATATGATTAAAGGCAGATTTGAATAGTGACGTCAATATGATTTAACACAGACTCGAATAGTAACATCTACATGACTTCGCACGGATTCGAACAGTAATGTCGATATGACCTAATAGGAAGTCAAGTAAGAACGAACCAACGGACTCGAATAATAACGCTAATACGACCTAACATGGACCCAACACAGACTAAACCATCAACACAATTCAAATCGAACTATGGATTTGCTTTCAAATTATTCGTGTGTCGTCTTTTTCATAGACTGTATGTTGGCATTTCAAAGGATTCCCGGTAAAAGCACGTACTCACTGTTCTCGGTCACCCTCACGCATAATCGGCACACATAATTTATTAGAGCAATCCAGGTTTCCCTACTAGAGGCTTTGTCTGTCTATAAGTCTGTCAAATCTTAAATTCAAATAGCGAATGTTATTGGTTGTTTGCTCACCCTAAAGGAACCAATCGTTGTGAAGCCGAGACTTCTGTTCGGTAATGTTACGCATGCATGCAAAATTGATTTAGGCGTTAGATCGAATTGGAATACACTTTGTAGCGGAGAGAAATAATTAAATTTACCTCTCGATATTGACGTTCCCGTCTCTGCCTATCGGCTAATTCTGCTTTGGAAGCAGCAACAAAAGCAAAAACAAATTACTTTCTGATAAAAGAACATTTATTTCTTGTATTTTGTTTCATTCAATACATTTCAAATTTTTTATTCAAATTTTTTATTCAAATTATTTTTTAAGTTAAGACATAATCGTAACGTTCTAAAAATAAATCGCAGAATTTATTAAATTCATGAATAAATTTATTGACTTTCACATGGGGGAGTAACAAATCAAGTTTTTGTTTATAGCAATGAGTTAATGTTTACAATGCCATGGACCATCTGGAGATAACGGTTGATATTATCAGTTGCAATGAGAAACAATAAGAAAGGATGTAGCAGAATACCTCCTACATTTTAAACTAATCAATTGCAAATTATGTTTCCTTTTAGTTAATTAATTGCCATTTTTCATGGTGTCCTCATTAATCAATATTGTTTGTACTGGGGCACATTTTGCTTTTATTGTAGAAATGTTTTTGAAGAATGGTGAATTTATAACTGCCACACAGAGAGCTTTTCGAGCTCATTACAAGTTAGGACGGCATGATGCTGATCCAGATAGAAAAGCAATATACCATAGGTTGCAAATTTAAGAGCTACAAGTTTGGCACTTAAAAGAAAGCCACCTTGAAGGCTTTGAAGCGCTCAAACGTCAGTCAGTATTCAAGCAGTGAGACTTCCTGTTACACACTCTCCTGCACGTTCAGCTCGCAAACATTTTTTGGCCTTGGGATTGTCTGATCGAACAGTAAAAAGAAATCTACACACAAGTATGCAGTTCCATCCACACACATTAATGATTGACCAGAAACTGCACGAGCGCGAACTGGGCAGACCGCATGTCAAAAAGCGGGATATATTTCTGCCGCGTCCTGTATAAATCCGGTGAAATCGATAACATTTATATATGACGCCAAACTTGATTTGTATATGGTAAATAAGCAGGAAACTTAATTACTAATCTTTTCTTATCATGATATGTTTATGATAACAAGCCGTCCTTAACAAAGTAAAGTCAATGTAAATAGTTATGTAATTGTCATTCTAAAGAAAATATGGCGTAAATCTGAACAATAATGAGCAAACTGAAATTACATGTGAAATCACAACGTTTTCCAGGTGTAATTTACAAGATATATTTGTCTTGTTAGCTACCAATGGCTAACGAAAAAAAATACAGAATCTATATAATAATCGCTGTAGTTATCCCTCTTTCTTTTTCACCGAAATAGTGAAAGCAATTGAAGAATATATTAATACCTTAAGCTTCATTTGAAGACTATAAAATGTACACAGTTTTTCCGGTATTAAACGTAACGTTAAAAAAATTAAGTAAAAGAAAACAGAACAAACTGAGATATGTGCATGCGAGCATTATATTTTTTCTAAACAATCGAACGGATACCATGATAGTTAGTTCGCTGCACCTTATCACAATGAAGGTCCGCATAAAAGTTCAGCCATATCGACCCGGTTGTTTAAAAAAATAAAAAATAAACGGACAGACAGACAGACAGGTTCATTCACATAGTTCACTGTTTCACAGCTCATCAGTGCAGCTAGACTACTAAAGCCAGGATCGACATCCGATCGCCCAAACGACAGTCGGAGTATCTAACCGTTGCGCTCTACGCTATATGCGGGCAGTGAATTAACAATGTTTTGACATTGTCCAAATACCTAAGCTCAATTTGTTTACACGAAGAGCATCGCTTAATATGCTAATGGTAATTTGTATATCACTTCCCAAATGTTCAACCTAAGATAGGGAGCATTATAGTCATATATATGTGTGTGTCTCAGTCTGTGTGTGTGACTGTGGGGGCGGTATATTTTGAAAGTATGCTTATGGCAAGTTACCTACACATAAATGTGTTTTCAATCTCAAGTGCCCGAATTAAATAAACATCCAGAAACTGACTTATATTTTTACGAAGTAAAATTTAATTGAGAGATTATTGTGAAAATAAATGCGAATATTATTGTGGAATCGCTTACAGAAAACCGTTCTTTATTGCGGACAATTGACTATGGCCTTTCTTCAAAGCATACAACAGGTGATAATACAAATGTTAATAATAACGCATTAATAATGAGCGAACACTCTGATTTCACATAAATCATGTTATAATATATGCAGATATACAGGGTAGGCGTACAGAAGCGAATCATACTTTTATTCTATAATTTCTGACGAGGAGTGTACACGCGTATTTGTTTATTGGCATATTAAATGTCAGTCGATAAAAAGATCTTCCTTGGCGAAAATCATTCAAACATGAACTCATTCCTTTTAGCTATTTACACGTTATACATGCATCGATATTTATCTCATAAGAAATACAAAGGACAATTATTTCAAGGAGACGATTTCTTTTCTTGTGATTTCAATGCAAATCATGTTTCCTATGTCATATCCGTTGAGCCTACGGGTTGTCATAACACACTCTTTGGAATAAAAACTATGAGGAGAATGAAGGAAACTGCTCCATGTGTTTAATAAACTGATGCACAGTTATAGTAAATACACAAAACCTAACCTTATCTTGCATATTGATCTGAGTTCTGACCGCCAGACAAACTGCATATATTTTATTCAATTTGACTCTCCCACTCTGACTTATTTAGCTATATTTCTGTTTTGACAATTTTCAACATGCTTCGTACGTTTTCTCTTGTGGTGACTCACACATAGGTTACTACTTGCAAATATACTGTTAGTAAATGTCGAGTGACACAAAGGTCACGATACGTATCAATATATCCTATCTATCTATCTATCTATCTATCTACTCTTAGATAAAAAATATAAATTAAAAAAAGAACTTTATCTGTGAGTGTGTTAAACTGTGTTCCCTATGGACTCCGAAACGTCTGGATCGATTTTTATGAAATTTCACACAAGTGCACTTCACGTATCTGTCGGTATTTTTCGTTAAGTACTGATAACGGATAATCGAAAAATTCTGATAGAAGAAAGAAACTACGATTTTGAACAAAGCACCTAATAAAGCCTAACATCACGAGTGCATTTGAATCGTTTTATTACCACACAAGCAGAAAAGCTGAGCATATAAATTCAACAGTAGGTACTTTGATATGGAAGTGGCGCGTTAGAAATGAATGTTTCTGTTTAAAGCATCACTGAATTATGATACTTGATTTTATTTTTTTTTAAAGTAAAACTCAAGTCATTATCATTAAACAAGCAGAAAAGGTAAGCCATATAATATCAACAGTAGGTCGCTTGTAGGACAGGTACGCGTTCGAAACGAATGTTTAGCTTTAGAGCACAAATGAACCATGATACTTTACTTCTGCATTTAAAAATTTATATCAATACATTATATATAAAAATAATTTTATAACCTCAACAGAAAGTTCTCTACAGTGTAATGTAGACTACAGTTATTGTGAACTAAGTTACGGCATATGAAGCACCATTCCGTTGCCCCACGAGGGGTCATCAACTTTAGGAGGAAATCAATCTATTTGGTTGAAAAAATGAGCGATTTCACCAATTTCAATGACAATAGAAATATGGGAATGTGAAACATTCGTTAAGTATCATACAATCTCCGTCTCCCTGCTAGTATGAAAATATTTAAGTGTTTCTTTTAAATGAAGAGCACTACTCGTCTATTCTTGAATGTTATTATTAAAATGTTTCAGCTAGCTTCACTTCCGGCCTTCTCCAGTCACATTTTTGCGGATTCGGTTTTCTGTATGTCGAACTAGGAATTCTGTAGGAAATTTTGAACAGAACATTTAAGTTTATATTGCCCGGAACAAGAGAAAATACCGTCTATAATATAAATCTCACCTGTCTGTGTAAATGCTTGTATTTATGTGTGTATGTATGTATGTCTGCCTGCCTAAATCTATCGACAGAGGCGACGGATTTTCACGAGATCGGTATCGTTTCGATGATCGACCCTTCGGGGGAAAAATATCGAAAAATTGAATAAAAATATTAATTCCTTCACCCTAATCTAGACATTTTTCTGGTCGCTTCTTCGTCGATATTTTCAAACGTCACTCCATTTTTTTCGTTTGACTAGCCTTAATTTAAACCTTCGTCACTTCCGATTTAGCGATGGACGCAACGGCAAAGCCGTGACTTTTTTTCACGTCTTTTTCTCCATCGCAATATGTGTTCGATCCTGCCTACATACTACCACTTTTTTCTTTTTTTTTTAACACCCACCTCCAAAAAATCGGGCAACGCCAGACACAGTCTAGTTATATATATAAAAGAAAAAAAACAAACTTTTCTTCGAAATTCCCGAATTCGATGTAAAAATTCCCGATTATACCAACAGAGACCTTGAGACGGTTGGAGGTGACATCTGCAGAAACGATTCATAAATACCATCCAAGACTGAATAATCAAAATAATACAACATATTTATCATGATCTCATAAAGTCTGAAACATTAAGTAGTTACTATTATTATTTCTTACTAGGACTTGCACACGTTTTTTTCTAGTGATAGCTCACAGACAAATAAAAGGTTTTTGGAGTCTGTCTGACAGCAATTTTCCACAGGTTTTCAATGTATTCGTTGTGACACTTTAAAACCAATTAAGGTTCTCGTAATAATCGTTTATTATTGATAGCAGGCGACACGACGTTGCCCGGGCTTGAATTAGGATCAATAAACGTTCCACACTTACAATGCTTTTATTGCCATCGAAATCAGTGAAATTGTCCGATTTTCAATCAAATTGATTGCTTGCTTTAGTTGGGGATCCATCGCGGTACACATGCTTCCTCGAAGTGACTTAGTCCACAATTCATTGTAGCCTACATTGTACTGTTGATTTTATAATATTATGTTTGCACAATGGCTAGAATCAAAGTGTTAAGTCCAAACGTCGAGCATCATGATTCAACTGTTCTTGAAACAGACATTCATTTCCAAAGTTCCCCTGCTATACCAAAGATCCTATTGTCGATTTTGTACGCCGGTCCCTTTTGCTTGTGTGAAGATAAATAAAAGCGTTAACTTTGGTCAAAATCGAAGTATTTCTTCTTTATGCAGATATTTTCGATCTTAGATTTCCGGTACTTATCGGAAGCATTCCGATATAAAAATTTTCTAAGAACTCTCTCAGAGTTTAAGTTACTTTGCGAACAACTCGATAAATTGGTTTAGCCGTTTTGGGGTGCATTAGCAACGAACTCTCTCCCGCACGAGCTCACATATACATAAAGTGCTGATGATAGATATTGGTTTGTCTGGAATCTGTGTGATATAAAGTTTACTGATTATTCCAATACACTTCGTAACTTCCCTTCTCTTAGATCTTTTTTGACTATTTGGTTTGGTTCCAGTCAATACCAACTAATCGACAGATATACGGTATATAATCACGTTGGCATACTAATTATCGTCAGATCACCGAAGTTAAGCAACGTTATGCCTTGTGAGTAGAAGATGGTAAACTATTCAGGAATATCATGCTCTCTACGTAGCAGGACGTTGACACAGTCTGCAAGTTCTCTAAAAACTTAACACTATTTACCCTGACAGGAATGCACAAGCGACTGATCACCGCTTGTGAATTTCATACTTCTATGAAAATCCCTTCGTCTAAGAAACAATATCTCCTCAGATCTTACGTATTTTTCATCTCTTTCGATTACCTTAGCAAAGAAATTTCTAGCTGCCATGGATTATTGATCTTTACTAGAATTCGGGTAGAACCAAACCTCCTCAGGGTTCCAGCCATCTTCACGCTCATCCAGTACGCGTCTGGTAAGTGTATTTTCTCTTCCGTCTTTCTATCCTCCTTGTCCCTTCACAACTATTTGATGTGGTGTCACTCTCTGCTTACACGTTATTTAATTATGCTTTCGGAGTTTTCAAACGAGAGATATCCAGTGATTATTACGTTCTTGTCTTCTCTGAATTTCTTCGTAATTCCAATATTCTGCGCTTCTTTCAGTTGGCATTTAAAATCACCCTGGGGTCACGCGTTGATAACTACTGACGACTTTTTATGAGAATTTAGCGACAGTAAGCCGCCTCATAATTCGCTTTCCGTAGTCAGTCGAGGTTCGATTTATACCATCATTAGTAAGTTGTTTAACCCTCTCAAACACTGTCAACGCCATTTTCTCATCATCATTGTATCTTATCGCAATAGAAATTAACCCATCGCATGGCGGTGCTGTTTGCCTCCTTAAGGTCTTGGTTTGAGCAATGAGGACCCAATCGGCAGTTTTCCCTAAGGTGGTGCATCGTTTGTACCTCTCCACATGGACATAAAGGTGAGGTGTCTAAGCCCCACTTGTGGAGATTGTCTTTTGTTTTGCCTACTTTGGCTCTGGCTCTATTTAGAATCATCCAGTTTTTCTTACCAAGGTTTGAACCCTGGGGGAGTGTTTATTTTGGGTCTGGTAGGGCTTCATTTTTATTCCTGCAGTTATAGTCTCGCCATCGTTCCATCCTATAGGAGGCAGCTTGCCTGGAATCGATTTCCTCTATATTGATGAAGCTACTGCGAGATTTTAGTCTTTGTCTCACTGATTGGTGGCCAAACAGTGGGTGCCTGTGGTCGTTAAGCTGTTTGTACAGTTCTATTCTGGTGATGACATCTCGCCTAATATGTGGTGGTGGAATAACAGTTAGGCAGTATAGAGCTGGCAAGGGAGTTGCTCTTAGGGCACCAGTTATGGCCCGGTATGCTTTGTTCAGCTCTACATCAATTTTATGGGCATGGCATGATCTTGCCCATACTGGGGCACAATACTCAGCTGTGAAATGGCACAGTGCGAGAGCTGTTTGCCTCAGTGTTTGGGGGTCGGCACCATTTTCTGCAATATAACATGTTTCTGACTCGGCCGTATTACCTAAGTAGACTCGGTTTGAAAAAAATGTAGAGTCTATACAAAATCAATACTGACAGCTGACATGGACAAGCTATTTCTTTCATTAATTTCCGTTCCAGCTAGGGATTTGTATCCTGGGCCCTCAAAATCAACAGAGATTAGACCATTCCTGAAATGGTGTAGTCCCTGTTGATTTTGTGGTGAGGGTTTAGTCCTGTGCAGTTCTAAAACAACTATTAACTTTCTCTGCGATTACAGACGTGGTTGTTAGTAAATCCACCTGCTACACGTTTATGCTTTTAGATAAAATATCTTCAAGACAACACTCCAGAGAAAACAGTTTTCCGATTCAATTGATTCATTACATCTTTAAACAATTTTACATTTTCTCATCGGAAAAACAGCTATATTTTCAACATGTTAATCTTCTTTTCTCGGATTAGGCCGTCATTGATTTTTCAAGCTATCATGAAACCTTCATATGGTATCTACACTTATCAAGAATAAATCACAG
Source organism: Euprymna scolopes (assembly GCF_053919585.1). Classification (NCBI taxonomy): domain Eukaryota; kingdom Metazoa; phylum Mollusca; class Cephalopoda; order Sepiida; family Sepiolidae; genus Euprymna; species Euprymna scolopes. Next base: position 11,236,473 of record NC_136514.1, on the reverse strand, counting down.
TTGCTCTCCCGTTAGAGAAATAAACCTTCTATATACTTTTTGCTAATACTTGATTAAATGACTTCTTTTCGTAAGTTGTATCTTTGTTATTCAATAAACATGTAATCTAAAATTGTTACCTGTTTTTCGTCTTTCTTTGTTATTGACTTAGTTTTGTTGTTTATAATTGCGTTTAAAATATGAAGAGGTCATGATGCCACACTTCCAATACTTTACGTTCTGCAATCACGAATCCCCCAATTGAAAAGCACTGTGAACAGCTGAAAGAACTCGTCACTCCAATGGCCAAGTCCAAAAAATCAACACCTGAAAAACCAGTCTCTTCTTTTATATCCACCAGAAGTGTTTCATTTGCATATTGAGCAAACATAAAAAACCGGCCATTTCTTTTTTTGTGTTTTTTCTCTTCACTGCATGAGATCTTACAGGCTGCAGAAAGAATAGGTTTGTCACAAATTTAATCATTTAATCACAGTACTAAAACAACTTACCATCATCAGTTACTTGCAACATACATCCTAAGACTGATTAGCGATAAAAAGACAAAGCCAGGTTGGGAACGGATTTGATTATATTGACTTTTAGCATTTTGTCGAGAATACCTAAGAAGGACTGAAACCTTATTAACATTTCAAACTCAGCGAATAACCTGATCTTCCAAGCAGAACCAGGAATAGATTCCAACGAGAGTTTATTAAACTGTAGCGTTACCTTCGCAGCATAAAAACGAGTTAATTTCCGACATAGTATAGCGTCTTCGTGAATAATACGATTTCTCCAAGAGCGAGTTAAAGACAAGAACCTAATATCTGCTTAATTACATCCATTCTCTTGCGCCAAGCAAGAATTTGCGAGTGAGTCCCGGAGGCGGTTATAAATAGTATTTCTTTGTCGTTTCCTAAGTTTAATCAAGTTTTGTTCGGCAGCGACACTTTACCAAAAACTGTTATCTAATGGTAAAATACAAGCTGTAATGGTTCTCGACTTTTTAAAACATTCTTTTAATGTTCTGGATTATTCAGACTACTGTTCTATAATTTTCTGCGTAATGGATGCAAAATGATGGGTTTCCTTGGCTGGGACCCTCTAAGATCGATTTTCATTTTATTGTGGGAAGCGCAATGGAAGACCATGTTTTTAATGCTTTCTTTTGGGTAAAACAATAAAATTTAATTACATTTCTTTTTGAATTTGACAAGAAAAATGGTCAGACATACAGAGACTATTTCGCTTTATCATCACGCTCCAGTGCGGCAAGACTAATAGTGACCTCCAATCGATCGAAACCTGAATTTTCTAAAGCTTATGTACAGCTATTAAAATACGTTATTTCTGAACAACTATTGGTTTTACCAGAAAGATAAAACCCTGAGGTTTGTTATGTGAAAAACAAAATAATATAATACTTACCTATAATTTTTAATAGAATTTTAAGTTTTAAATAAAAAAACGGGTTTACTCCTTTTCTGCCTTATGCCAAAAAAAACCGCATATTTCCTTAAGGTTTCCGAATCAATAAAACTAACATTTTATGTCTAAATAATTTTTTTTTATGATTGGCTATAAGAATATGCAAAAATATTAGAATATGATTGCCTTATATTTAAATAGATTCAAATAGCTCAATTATTTCGCATGAACTCTTACATTATAAAAATCATGAGCTTACTGCTCCCATCTATGAGTTTAGGTATTGTAACCCAGTCGCGTCTAAATATATATTTAAGGATTTGTATGAATTTTAATGTAACTTACAGGCAATTACATGCTTTAAATAATTTAATTAAATTATAATTACACGCAATTCATGGTGAAATATGTTATTTTTAGCTTTATAATTTTTTCCTACGTATAATTGATCCTAAACACCCAACTGCCGACCCCGACATCTCCTCCTCTCTCACATCCTGCGCGTAAAGTAGTCGACCGGACGCAGCCCAGTAGCGACTCAAGTGACCCAGAAAAGCAGAGACACCCACATATCAGCAGAAAAAAAAATAATAGTAATAATGATAAAGACAACATAGCAGAGAACAATAAAAAAGCTCACGCTAAAACAAGTTATAAACCAAAATAAATAAATAAAATAAAAATAAAGACAAATAAATAAAAATAGCAAATTTATAAACATGTTAATTACCTAATCATACCATACATAAATCCCCTACTCACATTTGCCCCGAGGCCTCACATAGCTACACAACTTCCGGTCCTTCATCCAGCATGCTTTGAATCGACCTGTTACGCACACAATTTTAAAAGGGAAAATTTTTCCGAAATTAATAATGGAATACGTCGCATAGACTTACAAGTAAGACATTTTACCATACAACTGAATAAATATATATGTATACAAAAATATATATATATGTATGTACTTATTGATTTGTAAATCGCCACTTGTTCTCGTCTCCTCTTACCAACAGCGACTATAATTCATTCCTCGCATTGTGACAGCCTTCTAAATCTCTTTTACATATATATATATATATATATATATATATATATATATATATATATATATATATATATATTGCTGATGTGGTTGCTTCCACCTCATTCTTTACAGACGTTGTTTCCTCACGCGCAGCTTTTACATTGAGCGTGACTTTTCGCATTGTCAATCGCCCAGCAAGATAATCGCCAGCCAGTCTGTCCCATAGGCGGAGCGTACTATCGCATTAGGGCAGGTTGATTTGCAACTTTCTTTCAGAAAATCAACATTACACTAGTGACATGAGTTGAGAATGGATGTGACAAGAACAGATATACAAAATTAGATTCCTATCTTCAAAAAAGATTGAGCATTTAATTTTTGAAAATCGTGTGAAAAAATGCTGAGAAATTCTTGATTTTCATAACATTTTACGCAAAACTGACTTAGAAATTTCACTAATTTTATAAAACAAAATCAATTAAAACTAATATATTTATCTGAAATAGATTGAAAAAAAAATAAATACATAAATTATAATTTTAATTATGAATCACATCTAGCTAAATATGTAAAAAAAAGCAAATTAGTATTTTAAATTCCACAATTCAAATAGATATGCAAACATGTATTACACAATATAACGATTTGATACAAGTTAAAGAACAATGTATTCTAATGTTTTATTAAAGGCAATAATAAAAACTGTTATGATAGAACTAAATTGTTCAGTGGAATATCCTTTCGAGAAAAATGAAGGTCTATGTGGCACAATGATTTTGTAATAATGTGTCTACGTCTTGCTTCAAGCCAATATACCACTTGTGAAACTTCTGTTGTTATTTTCAAAGTACAGAATAGATACAACACACCCTACTCATATTAAGAATGGCTTTCTAAACAATAAAGTCATCTCGACACAATAGCATAGACGCACAAGAACCGAAAAACTTTTAAAGCAGTGTCCTTATTTACTCGTATAAACTTTGTGGGTTATCTGATTTTAAAATCATGATTTTCGAAGAAAAAATACCGCTTATAAACAATTACTCCCTAAAAATAAAATAAAATAAAAATTTGTCACTAATTTTCTACAAAGTAATCTTTATTAATAGAAAAAAATTGAAAATTTACATCGTTATGTTTTATAAAGAGCGTGTAGACTACAATAGTATGGACTATTCTTGTTGAACATAAAACTTGAGTATTACCATATTTTAATAAAAATAGAATTCGATGTGAAGTATTAGGTTGGTGCAAAAATAAATGTCAGTTTTTGAGTTCGTTTGAACATAAAAAATGTCGCACCAACCTAATCCATTAAATTAAAAAAAGATAAAATAAATAGGTTTAAATACACTGCAGACACTTGAAATATAATAATATACATTTTAAACAAGCCTTTTTCGTTTCTCCTTTCAAAATGACTAGCGGCGTTGCCCGAGTGATTGAAAGTGTATGTAGAGGGAAAAAGTGGTAATAGGTAGGCAGGTTCGAACTCATGACTCGAAGGCAGAAAACCTGAGATATTAACCGCTGCGCTACGGGTACAAAGGAATAGAAAAACGTTTAAATTTCGCGATTAAAAAGTCAAGTAAATGAGTTCACACAGGTGTGTAAATTTAACGAGGTCAAACATCACACCATACGGGGAAGGAAATGACGCACTATACTTTGGCTGAAAGCCAGTTAAACTTTACGCTCCACAAGATGTTGGGGAAAACCAGTTCTCGATAAATGGATTAAAATAAATGTTGACGCGACGCTCCTTCTCAAATCGTAGATATTACAATCTAAGGAGTATATAAAATGTTCTAAGGCGTAGTAAGCCCCCCCCCGCGAGAACCTCCCCCCAATGTCTTTGCCGGACATAAAAACATTGCACACACACTCACAAACACACACATTTTCGCTCTTATATATATATATATATATATATATATATATATATATATATATATATATATATATATATATATATGAAGCCTAACAATCGTAATGTTTTCAAATTAAATAATAAACAAAAGTTATTTTTCAATAGCAATAACGAGCGGGTGGTTACAACGGTGAAATCTTAAATGTTTCCACCCAAAAAATCTTCCAGAAATGAAAAGGTGAACTTTAATCGCTATCATTTAAAAAAACATAATTTTGTCTTTACAATTAATACATATTTTATTAATCTACTATCCTCACTCATTCATTTACAAATGTAGTTTAAAACATATTCTAAATAATGATTCAATTAACGGCACGGACAATTCACCCAAAAACTTTTAATAGCAGCAATTTTTCTACTTTTAAAGTCATTCCCACAGACAAAGATACCGATTTTGAAAAAAATATTTTGTGCGGGCTTTTTCTATGTCAAGACCCAGCTGTCATCACCATTGCATCACCGGTGTTCCAAAATCGGCCTGTCCTACTATCGCATTGCTTCAGGTCCTTACATATATCTAAGAAGCCTAGTTTGGGGCGCTCTGCAAGCGCCTTCATTGATGGGTACAGCCTATACTCTAGCACGGAATTCACCTATCTTGGATCTACAATCTCCAGTTCACTCTCCATCGACTCGGAAATTAACACCAACATAGCCAAGACAATAGTAACCATGTCCAAACTTAGTCAACAAGTGTGGAACAACTCAAGGTTAACTGAGAAAACCAAGCTTGCGTGCTCAGTAATCTCTTCTATGGCAGTGAGACATAGACCATCTATGCAAAGTATGAGAAGAAACTGAACAGCTTCCATATGAGGTTCTGCGTCGAATTTTGCTGGCAGAGTGGTTCGACAGACTGCTCAAAATGGAGTTATATTAACGAATCAACATGTGCAGTATGCACGCAATACTCTCTGAAAGACGTCCGCAACGGTTGGAGAATGTCAGTAAGAGTTCTGCAGAATGCATTCCTAAAGCGCTTCTCTACGGCGAGCTGGCTAAAGGCATAACGCATACCTAATATATAAACGGCTATATGTCTGTCTCCATATTTGTAAAGTCTATGTCTCCACTTTCACTGGTTTTTATGTGAACTGGTCTTTTGTACCTAAATCACTAAAAAAAAGAAAAGATACAGCACCATTACAAATATTTCAATCATTAGTTTTCCCAGTTTTGCATTTTAATTACAAAATATCTGATAGTTCAATGAATTACAAAATATCTGATTTTCCTCCAAACCTCTGGCCTTGATGAAGGGGAGACTAAAATTTACTGCTATGGTTTCAAATGATGTGAAATGACAAATTTTTCTCATGTGTTATATCTCCCCTCTTTGGTTTTCATACATAAAGTAAATTTAACAGTGTATAAGAATTATTTGATACTGGAGATATTCATATTCTACCCTATTTCCAAAAGAGAGGAGATATAACATATGGTAAATATTTGGAATCAAGTCTCCTCTCGCTATTATTTCAGATCAATTCAAATCATAGAAGCAAGTTTTAGTCTTCCCTCCATCAAGGCTGGGGGTTTTGGGTATATATATATAAGCAAAAGACGTCACGATATTTAAAAAAATTTAATTTACAATTTTTTATTCAAAACAGGGAATGCGGGATAAATGTGAAAAATTTAATTTTTTGTGATTTCGAAGATAGCAAAATAAGTAAAAATGTATTTTTGTTTGTTTGCGCAGTTTGGGAAAACTGTAGAGAAACGAGTTTTTGAAGGAATATAAAAGTTCATAGGAAAATTAAAAAGAATACTAAGTAATATGCAATAATCTAGGTTGTAAATATACAGTGAGAATAAAGGGTTTGTGTTGGATTATGACGATTGGTAAATAAATAGTTAGTAAATTGTCCTTTTAAATCTCTTTAAAAAATATCCAGGGACGAAGAAAAATGAAATGTTCTTGTCTTGCGTTGAAGAGGGAGGAAAAATCCAGTCCATTGAAATTAGATGTTAATGCGTAGAGAAGCGTGTGAATTCTTATTTATAAAAATGTAGAATTCAAATGGAAAAGGGATAAAAGATGTTAGATACGGATTTAGATTGAATTGGCGGTCAGCTCTTCCCTGGCCAGTTCAAATCATAAAATGGCGAATGGTTGGAAAAAATATATAAAGGCAGATGGAGGAGGAAGATAAATAAGATCAATGTTAGAGAGAAGAGCATGAGTGGGGAAAGAAGCAGAATTTGAGAAGGGAAAGTGAGTAAAGAGGAAGGGTTAGAGGAAAATAGTAAAATAGTCACGAAAAACACCCGTCTAGCTGAATCCACTGTGAAAAATTTCCCCCACTCTATATCTGTGCCTGAATCAAAACGCGGATTCCATGAACAGAGCTTCTTTCTTAGAACTGCACGCCTGTGGAACTCTGTTCCGTCTGCCTTATTCCCTCCGGACTACAACTTGGATGTCTTCAAGTCCAATGTTAACAAATTCCTAATGAACCGCCTCCTTAATTAAACACTTCATCAAATCTCCACACTAACGTAATGTACTTGCAATAACCCTTATCCCTGAGTGGCTTCCGGGCCTTGATAAGTGGTGATCACTGTGTAAAAAAAAAAGTAAATGTCTAGTATTTTGTGTAAGAGAATATTGTTTGAAGTGGAGGAGGGTTGTAAAAGATAAAAATTTTAAAACAATCGGTGAATAAGTAAATACAATCAGAATGATATACAATTAAGAAATATATAAACACGTGTGCGTGTGTGTGTGTGTGTGTGTGTGTGTGTGTGTGTGTGTGTGGGTGTGTTGGTAAAGAGATTTTGATAAAGGTGATATTTAGAAATAATGTATGTATGGAAGAAGAGTAAAAATATATGTATATCTAGTTAGAGAGAAAAAAGGTTAAATGAATATGAAGTTCTCCGACTGGTTTTAAGGATACGGGTATCGCAAATGAAGATAAGTGAAGGCTTACATCGGAAATAAATGCATGAGAGGATATCGTTAAAGTAACATTAAGGTTTAAGGTATTTAAAAGGATCAGAAGGTAATGAAATATAGTCGACAAAACGGTCAAAGGAAATATAATTTTTATAGATCCCTCTGCCTTTTCTACAAGTACTTTAACGGTGAATGCTCTGACGAACTGCAATCACTTGTGCTCCCTCAACGTAAATACCCCGACAAACCCGACAAGCAGCTAACTTCCACCCCTTCACAGTAGACATCCCTAGATGTAAGAGAGCCTTCTACTCCAGTAGTTTCTTCCCCAGGACAGATAGACTTTGGAATTCCCCAACTGTACTGACATGCAGAAGTTCAAGCGCAACATGAACCAACATCTTGCTGCCCAACTCCCTACACAGTACCCTTGATGCCTATGCCCCTGATAGTAGCCCCCTACAGAAAAGTGACAATGTGCCTTGTTTAGGGTGAAAATGTAATAAAAAAAAGAATAGAGTGATCGGAAAATAGAGCCCTATAGAATGGAGTCGTAGATGAGAATTATGTAATGCATAAGAAGTAGATAGTGTTAAACCACAAAAATGGGAGGTATGTGTGGCTAAGAGTGAAAGGGTTGAAAAATAGCTAGGAGTGGATGCTTTAGAAGGGCATAAAGGAGGTTTGTAAGAGGCATAAAAATAAAAATAAAATCCTTACGAGCAGCAAGCAAGTATTATAGAATGATGAATAAAAATAAATAGCCGAGTGAGAAAATTATTTGTTGGTGCGATATAAACCATTCTATAAATGGATAAATGGTAAGGTATATGAGCCTTTATGTAATTTCAAATTGGCTATACTTCCATTTTTCTATGTTTGCAGCTTGAAATTAATTCATTTTTAGTATTAATGATGTTAGCATTTAATCAGGTGATTATGCTTACAACTTCAGATATACTTTGTGCCAGGATTATGATTTTTTTTGTAGTGACCATTTAATAGTGAAGTTTATATTTTTTTTAACTTTTGTACCCTTATTGTTGGGGATGTAATCGTCGTGGAATGGATTGATATGGTTTGAAATGTGGAGTTTTATTAGCCTGGAGGTTGAGCCAATATACGTATGGGTTGTAGGATATGTTCGTTGAATGTTAATTGTACGATTGTATTCTTATTAGAGTTAGGTCCCGAAAAGTTGCTATAAATATTTTGGTTATGGGTATTTAGGGTTTAGGTATTAATTGTAGGAGAGGGCAGTACTCTATCAATCATGTTGAATATCTTACTTTTACTTGAAACGACATTCACCCTGGAGGAGTTGAGTCGGCTTCATGAAGATGCACATCTCGTACCGTTGAATATCTGCATGAATATAATTATACGTAATAGTAAACGTAATAGTAAACTAAAGATTATCATCCCATAAAAACCGAAAACACTAACAGGAAATTAATTAAAATGAATATTTTAAAGAATATGGAAATTATCTAGATCTTTTGCAGATAAATGCAATTCCACGACCCATATGTAACAAAGTTGTATTTTCCTTCTAAATAAATAGAAAAATGGGGTTTAATATGAAAATCAATACACTAAAAAACAAATTTATCGGTGTATATATATAGATAATATAACAGTTTCAAGATATGGCCATAACTTTACTTCACGGTATAAAATTAATTAGGAAAATATTTATCGATACTGCTGAATTGCTTCCTGTGTTATTATAACCAGATTGATTGCGATAGTTATTATAAAAAGAAAATACATAGAAATGCAAATGTAATGAACGTGTGTAAGGTTTTTCATTTCGCACAGTAAATATTGTATTCGAAGAAAAATTACATAGGAGAATATTTGTGCATCGAATCATAAAACATATGCAATTTAATTATTTTATAACTGTACACTGGTAAACGACGCCATGTCTGCCATCTGTAAAGGATTCAAATGCCGGTTTTAATATGGAAACATATACGAAATATTGGCTGCATTTTTTTTATCAAATATAAACCTTTCGACCATTGTTTCCACAATTCATTTGCTTTATTGCAGATTAGTAAAATATCAATATTTCACTAAATATACGTCACAACAAAATGAAAATTATATCATCAAATGACTCCTGTAAGGTTAGTTATTTTCAAAAATATTATTCACGAAGTTATGACATTTCATACTTTATCGAAGAATTTCCACTGTCCATCGCTTTATTGCAGATCTTTTAAAATGTTGTTTTAGTGCAAATATACCACGTCTCATCTTGCGAACTTTACTTTTTATTATATTTTCTCTCAAAGAATAATAAATAAAAAGCATATCTTAGGTATGGGCCTTACATAAATTAATTATTTATCGATATGTTCACCATTTTTTTAAATAAATTAAAACAACGTTTTGTCCCCCGAAGAAGTCAATTCTTTGATCTTAAGAGGAGTTATAGCTCGAGCAAAATCAACTATGTTCCTCCATAAACTCCTCTTTTTGATATTAACCACAGATATTCAATGTGAAGATCTGGAGAACACGGTGGTCAGGACATAAGAGTTTTCCGAACGAATTCCATAGATTCAAGGAAGGATATAGTCGCCCCAAGCAGAATGGGATGGTATATTGTCATGTATCAAAATCATCAGCAGCGTGACAATAGAAGGTCATCTAGGCATGTCAACAAATGATTATCCAAAAATGCCGTGTATGCATTGCTGGTAAGCTTTACACCCTCTGGCGCTCGGAATGGTCCAAACAAGTTATCCCCAATGATTCCCGGCCAAAACATAATGCATCCACCTCCTTGTTGGCGATGAACTCTGTAAGGGGTCAGAGTTTCATTCGGGTTTCAAACTTTGGTCCATTTATCTAGACCGTCAATAGTAGCATGAGCCTCATACCTAAATAGGACCCGTTGGGAATCCATTTTCATGTTATTCTGTGTCCAAGCCATTCGTTTTTCCCTATGTTGTTTGCTCAATGGAGGCATTGGAAGAGGTTGGATATTCCTTGCAATCTCATTCAAAACATTGTATCGGCCATGCCTGAATCTTGGAGCGATTCCAGCTTTTGCAAAAACGAAAGCACTGTTGCTGTTTGTGTTTAGGTTGACTTCCCTACGAATTTTCTGAATATCACGATCTAAAAGGTTTCTTCTGGTGCTCTTATTTTTCTGGATTTGGTGTTCGGGTTGTTTATGCAGCCAAGGTTTTTGGATCCGATTCCAGCTCCGTGGCAAATTTTTGATGGACAATCCTTCTGCGAGTCCAGCAAATATAATTTGCTTTTCGATAACCTTTATTCGCCTGATTTTCTGGCATTGTAAGAGATCTGCAATAAAGCGATGGACAGTAAAAATTCTTTGATAATAAATAAAATGCCATATATTCGTGAATATCGCATGAATTTGAATAAATTTTTTGGGAAATAACTAAACTGAAAGCAACCCTACAATTTGCATTCTTTTGTGATGTATATTTAGGGAAATATTTATATTTTACTAATCTGCAATAAAAAGATTGACAAAGTTTATATACATAAATATATTTTTTTGTTTCATTTTACTTCAGTCAAAGTTCTCAGAAATCAAGGGGCCCACAACCTGGGGCTAACACTTGAACTCTATATGAGATACATAGATATTCGAATTTTCCATTAAAGTTATTTATTTCTTAAACACTGAGTTAGTAAAGAAATTGAGAACATAGTTTACCTCTCCCCAATTAACTATTTTCATATGTTGTAGTATGTCTTACGTTTTAGTGTATAGATCTTATTGGATTCCAGCACAAGAATTTATCTAGTCTGGTGGAGTATCCAGCATCGTGTTGTTACTTGAGATAATATAACTGCAGAAGGTGCACCATTCCGTGTAAAAGCTAATGTAAGTTAGCCATAAAAAGGAGGTCTTATTTGGGCAGCGAATACTATGTGATTTTGAATATTTAGTCAGGGTTTACTTTTAGGGAAAAGTATTCTCATGACAGGTTGTTCTGGCAAACCCCTGTACAGAGAGGCATTAGACACTTGAGGATATTGTCTAGAAGGCTTAAAAATAGTAAAAATTACATAACTATGTGTGTTAAGAAATTTCATTACAACTAATTAAAATTACATAAATATATGTGTGTGAAAATTTTTATTAAAACTAATTAAAGTTTTTCGGAAAAATGAAATAGATTATTAAGTTATTTTAAGATGCGCTTTTTGAACACAAGAACCATTGTGTTTAATTCGTGGATTTCCTCAGATTTTCCATCGGTTTAACGGAGTAAGTTGATTTTTTCTTGTAATTTCATGATTACCATCGCCTTTACTGAGAATTGAAACATAAACCAAATGAAGACTGCCAGTTAAAATTAATTAACTCTAACAATATTTTTCGTGGCGCTACCCGCTCATGTAAACAAGTCTAATATGTATTTATCTAAAACCTTTTCTTGATTCTTATATTCATATTCTTAGTATTTATTATTAAATCTATATATCTATAAAGGTTAGAATATGTGGGGACATTTCTCAACCTATATACTCAACGATTTTTTTACCTGCAGACTTAAAATTGGGTATATAGGCAAATCAGATATGTGGAAAAGGTTTTATTGTTTGTTCTCTGGAAAATGAACTGCTAAGGGGTTCTTGGATTAAAATATAGGGTCGACGTAATCGGCAGCAATCCGATTTAAATCCGGTTTTGCCCAGATGCAATATTTTGCGGTGTTATCTTTCATATTATGTTCACATTACATTTCAACCTCTGTAGTTAAGTACAGTCAAGGAAAGGGGAAGCAGGGAGGGAATTACAGAGTCGAGCAGGCTTAAGGAAGAAATTAATTGAAAGCTTTTCTGCATCTAGCGACCCCAACGGTAAGAAGAGTGGGATTTTGATGGTTATTAGGTAAGTGCTAGGCATGTATGTCGAGGGGACACACTTGTATGGGTTCATCAGAAGCACATTTCAATAAATTCCGTGTAAAACAAGCACATTCATAAAACAGAAGTTGACGGTGCTGCGCCTTTTAGATTTGAAATCCTTTTGGACCCTATCTGAGATCACGAGATTAGTGCTAAATGCACCAGACCAGATGTACCAACAATAGTCCGTGGACAAATTGTGGTTATGTAACGATAAAGTCGTCAATATATCCGTTCAAATAAATGTCACGTATGAATGTTAGGCCGATGATTTTGAATGATATGGTCTTAGATAGGATTTTATTTATCATGGCAATCGGTAGTTGAGAAGAGATATTTTTGTAGTTGTAAAATGAAATATACTCAGTCTTGGTATCTTTTTTTTTTATTACATTTTCACCCAAAACAAGGCACATTGCCACTTTGGTGTAGGGGGCTACTATCAGGGGAAACATCTACTGGGGTACTATATAGGGATTTGGGCAGCAAGATGTTGGTTCACGTTGGACTTAAACTTATGCATGTCAGTACAGTTGGGGAAGCAGTGACCTGGAATTGAATTCCAAAGTCTAGCAGTTCTGGGGAAGAAACTACTGGAGTATAAAGATCTTTTACATCTAGGGATCTCTACATTGTGGGGGTGGGATTTTGCAGCTTGTCGGGTCTGTCGAGGGTGTTCACGTCGTGGGGGCACAAGTGCTTGCAGTTCATCAGAGCATTCACCATTAAAATACTTGTAGAACAGGCAGAGGGATGCAACGTTTCGACGATGTGACAGATGTGACCTTGAAACGTGGTCTTACACGACCTTGAACCTCTGATCGCGGCCCAGTTATGATCTAAACCCTGGGTCGATGCCCAATTATGGCTATCCTAGTCACCGGGTAATTAATTATGTCGACTGGGCAACCAGGTCTGCCAACCGTTGGTACGTCGCGTCACCCAGTGAGTCCTCGTCTAGGCGTTGGAGGACTCTTCTCGGTTGCACGGTCCTCAAGGCCTGTTCTTCTTGATCGTCTAGTTGGTCGTCCTGTTGACTGGGTGTTCGTTGACGGGAACGGGGTCACAAGTGGCAAGTAAAAGAATTAAAATTACATGGAAGAACAGCATATCAGCAAACAAACTCCGGAGGTTGGTTGATATATAATGTATTTAGGAAATTCATAAATGATTATCTACAGACATATGTACAATTGAAGATTAAATGGAAGCAAGCAATTAGATTTGTGAATGAGCTTCTTGTTGTTGAAATACTCGGTCGGAGTCGCGGACCGTTGTAATTATCGTTAAAGTGTTCTGGCTGGTCTCTTCCTAGGTCCTCTGGATTCTATTAAGTTGCAAATTGAGCTCTCTGGCGACCAGCGAGGGGGGGAGAGAGAAGTTGGGTAGCTGGAGTCCTCTACCGAGACCTTTATCTCTGTCTTCTCTCTTCTTCTAACTCTGCTCCTATCTATCTCTCTGCCGAATCTGATTAAATCGAGTTTTACAGATCTTATATAGTAAAACCCTTGAATAATGACGACGCCTACGTTCGTCTTCGACCAATCAAATTGATGGATAACAATCCACCTGATTCCTTCTCATTGGTCAATTTGGCTTGTGGCAGGTATTATTTTTCCGCCCCCAATTTCCAAAATCAAATTGACTCCTCCCCAACTTGTCTGACCCCGCCTTCTTTATAATGGGTTTTTCAATATTATCAACTGATAATCAGAGGAAATATTATTGTTTAGCTTGTAATAGATCACCAGCTTTCATCTATTTAAAAATATCCGTTTGATATTCTTTCCCCTTTGAATTTATGTGTTCTGTCAACCTCCCGACAAAATATGTTATGGAAAACCGAAAAATCTCTTGATCTAAATTTCAAATGGCTTTATCATAGTCACCCGAATCAGTTAATATTTGATTCGAAAAAAAAAAACATTCTTTGAAGCCGACAAATGCGTGTGTTAAATTTTAACTCCAAAGAATTTATTTATCTTTTGTTTTGATCTTGTCACAAATATATTTTGTGAGGCCAACAATTATGTGTGTGTGTGTGTGTTTCTCAGATAAAAAACGATCCGACATTTCTCTTGTCAACCAACACATTTCAAGCCGACCGACATTTCAAAGCTTTGATTCGGAATTTGTCACCGTCGCTCGATTTGAAACAAAACGTATGTTTTTTTTTAAGTTATCATTCTGTCCATTTGGCTAAATCATTTATTATTGTTTTAAGTGATCTTTTGCTTTGAAGTTCAGCAGGCGACCTCCACTTCTATCCCCCGTCCGTATGGTATCTCAACAACAAGATTTTTATACATAAAAATATTAACAAAAATTTCTTTTTTTTTTTTGTAACCGGTGTTCGCTCGGGATTGATTATCACCTTTAACAGAAACGTCACATCGACCCTACTGATCTGATGTGGCCCCTCTTTGGTGTTACACAGAGGCTGAAGCTTAGATTCCAGTTTAGGGCCTATCAGAGTTGCGACTCTCTTTTGAACCCTGTCAAGGAGCGAGAGACTAGTAGCCGATGCACCAGACCAAATATGACAGCAATACTCCATACATGGGCGAATGGTGGCCTTATAGAGGTACAGGATACTTTCGGGTGTTAGAAGTTTTCTAGCACGGTAGAGAGAGCCCACCTTCCTCGCAGCGGCTCTGGCAATGCCCTCGATGTAATTGTTCCAACTCATGTTTCCTTTGAACGTTAGGCCAAGGAGCTTGAAAGACGTACTCTCAGATAAAGAGTCGTTGGCCATTGCTATAGGTGGTAGAGAAGGTTTCTTGTAATTATTGAATGAAACCAGTTTAGTCTAGGCGGCATTGAATGTGACTATCCATTTTTGTCCCCATTCCACTACTGATTGGAGGTCATCCTCTAGTGTTTCTGCCATTACTTTAGATATATGTTCATTTGTTTTCCTGTTGTGCCTGCTATAGAGTGTGGTTTCATCAGCATATATACCCATCTCAGAGGCAATTTTTTCGGGGAGGTCATTTATGAATATCAGGAACAGCAGAGGTCCAAGGATAGATCCCTGGGGCACTCCCGCATTTATATCATATTGTTTAGATGTACGACCGTCGAGGACAACCTGGATTTTTCTCTTATCTAAGAAGGATTTAATTATGTTAAGTATTCTACCAGTGATACCGTATGATCTAATCTTCCTGAGGAGACCCTCATGCCATACCCTGTCAAAAGCCTTAGATATATCTAGAGCTACCGCTCTGCCCTCTTCCGCTTTGTCCAGTGAGTGGTATATGCGTTCAGAGATTACAGTGAGGATGTCTGCCGTGGAACGGGCTTGTCTAAATCCATATTGTTGGTCGGTCAGAAGTTTAGCATCTGTAAGGTGCTGGACTAGAGCACGGTTAATTAAGGTCTCAAATATTTTGGCAAAAAGTGGGAGGAGGCTAATAGGGCGATAATTTAATGGGTCAGTTATTTCGCCAGAATTCTTGAATACTGGTACCACACCGTTACGCATCCATTCGACTACAAACTAGTTAAACAGCCGACGCTAAAGATAGAGAGCTATTAAAGTATTACAACAATCTACGACAGCTACATAACCTTACAATAAGTCACAAGGAGGGATTTTGATTAATGCGCATTGTCGGCGCACAAGATTCAGGATGCAGCCCATTGATCAAATGTCTAGTATATATAATCACCGCATCCACAGGCAAGTCTTCTTTGTATGTGAATAATTTCGCTCACTTCGAGTAAAAATCAATAATGGCTGCATTAGTTTGAACCAACATCGTGAGACAAGGTAAATATATTTACTTAGCTCTCAACTGGGTCTGACTATAATACGGGATATATATATATATATATATATATATATATATATATATATATATATATGTTTTAGATTCTTAATGATTAGAACGTAATTGGATTCTAGTGATAATCCGATTGAAATGGTTACACCGAAGTAAGATCGCACTTATAGCAACAGAAATACAGTCTTATATGAGATCATTATTATTTCAAGTATTGATCTGTGGGTGTGTGTGTATATATGCATATGTTAACACACCGCGGTGTTTAAATGCAAAAAGAATTTAAGATGTCCCAAGCCGATGAATCCGAACATTTTTCTTCAGTCAGTACTAGTGGATATCATTTTATAGACCTCCCAATACAGAAAAAAGTCTCCTCATTCCTTTTCACGGGGAAATCCAAGACAATCCTCTAATCTTGTCTCTAGTTATTAAAGTATCCCTATCAAACACGCAACCTGCGAGCTGCATGTGACCCATCATAGACACGCCCGCGGCCCGCACGCACAAATGATCTTCCTTTCACAAATAATTGAGAGTGTTTTGGTATGTTTCGGCGTAGTAGAAGTGGGAGGAGATAATTTACAGTCAAGTAAAGTCCTATAAAAAAAATAACAAAGCATCTAAGCTAAATTATAATTTAGCTTATTTTTTTTTGTATGGGTGCACGTTACTATAGTGTTAACTAAAGTTTTTTTTTAATTCTAATGTGTAGTTTTTAAGTTTGTAAAATGATAATTTTTATCGTGTGGGTGCTGCCATACTTTATTTTAGCTGAAAATGCAAGAGTTTATATTGAATTTGAAGGATTATTTCTCTTTTAAACTGAGATAACAACATATATGTACTATCATTCGAATTTGTTCGTATATTTGTATATTGAAAAAAAATAGCAAGTTTTATTTAATGTGTTCCACTTTTTTTGGCCCTCATGACAATACAATACGACTCATATGACCTTGAAGAGACTTTGAGTTTTAAATACCTGATTTAGAGAATCATGTTTCCAGTTATTCTACTCCTTCACACTGAGTTTAGCGAAAAAATTTTTACACCGTTTGAGATTCAGAAGAATCAAAATTCCAGTTCAAAGCCCTTGACAAGAAGAACGTTCATGGTATTTACAAGCATCCTGAATAAGTAAAGAGTTTATTTATTTTTATTTTTTTGTATTAAGTACATTTTTATGAATGATTCATTTTTAAGTACATTTTTATGAATGATTCATTTTTAAGTACATTCTTAAGAATGATTCATACTTGTGTGCTCTGACCATGACCCAGCTACTATGTTTTGTTTCTTTGTAAACTGATGCATATTTTTAGTACGACTGTTACACACCTACGTGCACCTTGTATTGTTCTAAGCTTATGGTTTAATGTAATGCAACTAAATATATTTGATATTCCTGCCTTACAGCATTCGTTTTTATCTCATATACATATATATATATATATATATATATATATATATATATATATAAAGTGTGTGTATAAATATACGTATATATATATATGTATATATATGTATATATATATATATATATATATATATATATATATATAGAAAGAGAGAGAGAGAGACGGAGAGCGAAAAGAGAGAGAGAAAAAAGAAACAAACCGAGTTATGTGTTCATCAACGTTTCCTCTTTAATTCGAGACTTCCTTTGGACAAATTAAAGAAGAAACCTTGATAAACACATAACTCGGTGTGTTCCTTTGTATTTCTCTATGTTGTCGGAATACTATTTCCATTAACCTCATATATATATATGTATATTTTAATTTGTTGCTGGCTATCTTGCTCTTGCTTGTTGCTGGATCTCAACATTTTGAACCGAGAGAGAGACTTAGCTGTCGTACAAAGCTAAGACTCTGTAACATCATCTTTGTATAGATACTCCCTCAGGTATTTGGGCTCATGGATTTTAAATGTCTGAGGGAGTGGTACTCGTCTGACAAGACGTTGCAATCATCATATATGCATATATTTATGTATATATGTATATATTTATGTACACATATATATGTATATATATATGTATATATATATACGTTTTTTTAATATGTCAGGTCATGTTATATGCTACTGGTACCATGTAACCTAGTACTACCTGCCTCATGGTCGGGTCACCGGCGACTAAACTGGTTCCCCCAACTTGTCTGGTGAGGAGGGTGGCTAGTCTCCCTGAAGGATTAAAACCAAGACCTTCCAAAAGGCGAATGAACCCTTTTGCGGGTCAACGGTTAACTAGCACCATGTCCGTTTGTGTGTATATATGTGTGTGTTGGGGTGGAGAGGGCTTCCGTAAGCCGTGGTGAAGGCAACTTTTCTAGGAGAAGCAAATCTCTGGTTTACAAAACCATAAAGCGGAGAACAGTGTTACATAGGGTTATCATTGAGGGGCACCATTTACGTTTGGTGTATAACATAAAAGGATTCCGTGTGCGTATGATTGTCTCTAATATAAAGGGTTGTGTGTTTGATTATCATAAAGGGAATCGTGTGTGTGACATGTATTTTCAGAACCTACCTCTGCTTCTTCGATGTCGGACCATCTGGAAATTTCTCATCCTGGAGGGAGACTTGATACCTGTTTTTGGATGAAGATTCAATCACTCCAAGACAAGGAATTAGTTTTATAGTTTTTATTTCACTTTCCTCAGAGGTCCTGCAGAAGGTGGAAGTGAAATCGGCCTGTGTGGGTTCTTCTTCTACACACGTCAGCGTTCGTACCCCCCCCGTGGAGAGGAGTAGACAACGGGAAGCCGTCCGTTGTCTTCTGTGTCCAAATCAAATCTCTCAGATCGAGCCAACCTGACCACGTCACTCATACGTAATCTGGTCAGCTGAGCCTCGGTTCTGGTAAACGTGTCTACACTCCACGTTTACTCACCTCTCTTTCTCTCTCTCTCTCTCAATCCATTTTGTAACAAACAGTACCTGCATTAAGCTGGTCTGCAGTTTAACTTGTTGTTCGTTATCTTGCCCTTGATTGTTGCTGAATCTCAACATTTTGAACCGAGAGAGAGACTTAGCTGTCGTACAAATCTACGACTCTGTAACATCATCTGTGTACAGATACTCCCTCAGGCATTTGTCTATTAAAATGGTCCTGTGGCGATGGAAGTCATTTTGGAAGTCATTTTGGGGGAGTGACACTCGTCTGACAAGACTTTGCAATCATCATATATATATATATATATATATATATATATATATATATGTAGGACTTTTTCTATTGAAGAGCAGGGGCAATTCCTATTTGTTTCTCTTGCAACCTGACTCCTTTTATTTGGAGGAGATTAGTGCTTGAACGTTCTTCTCGAGTGTGAAAGGAAATTTTCCGTATTCGCGAAGTTTTTCGACTTCCATAAGTTGTTGTCAGACGAGTGATGAATTTTTATTTTAAACTGCGTTTAGAAATTTGAATGAAACGCCTATTACTATCGTTTAAAATACTTAAAATACTTTTTAAAAACACTGAAGTAATATGTATATATATACATATATATTTTTTCTCGCCCATATGTATATATATATATATATATATATATATATTCTCACACATATATATATTTTTTCTCACCTATATATATATATATACATATATATATATATATATATATATATATATATATATATATATATATATATATAGCGATACATTTTAGTGTTCTGTAGCTTCTGTGGAAGTTACCAGGACACTACTTGTTCTTGGGGGTATTTACGAAATTTCTATACAGCATAATTACTGGGGTTCTACGTTTGTTATCAGGCAATGATTAAATCTGGTTTGATGAGAAAAACACATGAATGCAAAACATGCTTTTATGACAAGAATCTCTAAGATCAGAAGAAAACCTTACAAGACATGTAAAGTCAAAGTACAGAAGTTATTTAAATCAACGGAAAATTTTGTGCTCTTTAAAGGCTAAGCAACCTCAAAATGTTTAACAGAAGTCAAAAAAGTTAAACAGAAAAAAAATTCAAACACATTAGAAAAGAAATTCATGGGTATCAAATGAATGATGCTGCCCCAGTATTTGTCGTTGATGGAAAAGCACTGGTTACAAACAAATCTTACATACCAAATAAATAAGGAGAGTTAGGAAGGACTGAAAACTGAAGAGAGGAAGAATAAGTGCGAAGAGGACTGAGACCTTGGGCAGGGTTATTGCCTTCCATACCTAGTGAAGACTAATGGTCCCAACGAATGAAAATCCAACAGTAGGCGGCTTCTTCAATAAGCCAAATGTATTTACAAACGTTGGGGGAAGAATTCGATAGGGGTGCAAATCTAGGGAGACTTGTTGTCATTCAGATTCCACAGAACGCAGCATGGTGTTTACAAAGAGAAATATTAGAAAATATGTGTGAAACCCCCTAATGAATAATAATAATAATAATAATAATAATAATAATAATAATAATAATAATAATAATAATAACTAGCAGGGACTATGGAGATTCCACAACCACATATTTCATATGTAATATATTGCTGCTGGGCATTCTGTGGGAGTTCAGCATGAATGAAGATACCACCATATTATTCTAGCTTTTTTGTTAAAACTGTATCGCCCCCATTACTAAAATAGTAACGTTGATGATTATTTCATTACAAACACATAAATCAATTAACTCACATTTCATCATTTTTTATAAATCTTGGATATGTTACCAATTTGGACAATCATTTTTTATAATTTTAACCAACATTTCTACCCAACCTTACCAAAATAAGAAATTTTATATATTTCCTGGGCTGATTATTTCATTACAAATACACCAATACATAACGTTTCATCATTGTTTTTATAATTCTTGGATATGGTACTAATTTTCACAATCATTTCCGATAATTTAAACCTACATTATCGCCCTGCCCTTACTAATATTAGAACTTAGATATATTTTCTGGGCTGATTATTTCATTACAAACAACTTAATGAATATCTCATCATTTTTCATAATTCTTGGACATGTTTCCAATTTCGACAATCATTTTTCATAACTTTATCCCATATTATCGACCACCCCTTACTAAAATAATAACTTTGATATATTGTCTGGGATTATCATTTCTTTACAAATACTCCAATCAATTTACTTACATTTCATTATTTTTCATAATTCTTTGTGATGTTACGAATTTCGACAATCATTTTCGATAATTTTGATCAACATTTTCGCTCAATCTTACTAAAATAAAAAACATT
This sequence comes from Euprymna scolopes, assembly GCF_053919585.1. Taxonomy (NCBI): domain Eukaryota; kingdom Metazoa; phylum Mollusca; class Cephalopoda; order Sepiida; family Sepiolidae; genus Euprymna; species Euprymna scolopes. The sequence goes on along the minus strand of NC_136514.1, from coordinate 11,215,280 downwards.
GATATATTTTCTGGGCTGAATACAAATACACCAGTCAATTAACTCATAGTTCATCATTTTTGATAATTCTTTGATATGGTACTAATTTCGACAATTATTTTTCATAATTTCGACCTACATTATTGCCATTCTCTTACTAAGATTATAACTTCGATATATTGTGTGGGATGATTATTTCATTACAAACATATCAATCAATTAACTCACATTTAATCATTTTATTAATTATTGGATATGGTACTAATTTCGACAATCATTTTTCATAATATTGACCAACATTATCGCCCTGCACTTACTAAAATATTAACATTGATATATTGTCTGGGCTGATTATTTCATTACAAACACATCAATCAATTAACTCACATTTAATCATTTTTAATAATTCTTGAATATGTTACTAATTTCGAAAATCATTTTTTATGATTTTGACCCAAATTATCGCCCCACTCCCTTACTAAAATAATAACGTTGATATTTTGCCTGGGCTTATTTTTTATTCCGAACACACCAATCAATTAATTCACATTTCATAAATTTTCATAATTCTTGGATATGTTAGTAATTTCGACAACTATTTTATAATTTTACCTCACATTATCGACACCTCTTTTACTAAAACAATATCTTGATATATTGGCTGGCATTATTATTTCATTACAAACACGCCAATCAATTAATCACATTCCATCTCTTTTAATAATTATTGGATATGGTAGCAATTTCGACAATCATTTTTCATAATTTCAACCCACATTATCGCCCCATTACTACAATAATAACTTTGATATATTGTCTGAGTTGATCATTTCATTGCAAACACATTAATCAATTCCGGGTATTCTCATAATATAAATATTCCACTTATCTTATCCAATCCCGGGTGACGCTGTGTATGCTGTTAGTATATATCTTCCCCCTATCTCATTCGATCCAGAGCGATGCTGGGTATTCTGTTTCTATATGTCTTCCACTTATTTCATTCAATCCTGGGCAACGTGAGTATTCTGCTAGTATAGATTTGCACTGATCTCATCTAATCTCGGGACTGAGTTCATGTCTGCCATCCCACTGTTAAAAATATACATGAAATAAATTAATGTTTAAATCGTATACTGTTTCAGCCATTTCTGGGACTTACTTTATATCCCCAACACACTGTTAAATTTATACATGAAATAATGTAATGTCTAAATCGGAAACTGTTTCAGCCATTTCCGCGACTGACTTCATATCCCAATACACCACTCTTAAAAATAAACATGAAGTAATGTTTAAATCGTACACTGTTCCAGTAATTTTTGAAAAATCATGAGAAGTTTTCATAGTAATTACTCGGTAATAAATAAATCCAAAATATACTATAAGATGAGAATTAATGAAAATCTCAGTTATATTCTGAAACTGTTTTGACGGAAAATTGTAAACATAATGCAATTAGCAGAATTTGATCATTTCATATAGCAGCACGACAAGTACTTGTTTATGTAACACAACACAGACGCACGTATGCAAATGTATGCAAAATGACATCACCGGTAGGGAAAAATAAAGATTTTTGAAAGGAAGATAATACTAGAGAAGAAAATAACGTTCGAAGTGGGTGAGATGTGTCAGTGACGTTCGAAAGCAGGTTTATTTTTGTGTTTTTTAGGCCACAATATTTGTGAAAGAAAACCCGAATAACAAGAAATATTACGTAGGTATGGCTTCCTTAGATTTCAAAACTCGATATTATGACCACAAAAGTACATTCAATAATAATAAAAAAACACCAACTCTAGCAAACAAATACTGGGAACTCAAGGAAAGCGGACGTTCGCCGGTAGTTAGATGGAAAATAGTAAGACAAGCAAACACATGTAGAGACCTAGATGATCAATGTAGATTATGCCTTCATGAAAAATTTGCTATCCTATACTTTAAAAAGCCCCAATATCTATTAAACGTTGGGAGAGACATAGCGAACAACTGTGTTCACAGGATAAAATTTACTCTAGGATAGAGATAGAAAATATTTTTACAACTAGTAATAACAATAGAAAATAAACAAATAAATAAATAAACATGCCTATACATAAACTATCACACACATATATATGTATATTTATATATATATACATATATATACATATATATACATATATATACATATATATATAAAAACTAACATATAAAAAAACATTTCACCTAGATTTAAAACAGATCAAGACACTAGATATCTACACTAAAGAGTATACACAAAGGAACGGGTCAACCGGAGGTCAACTCGGTGTTTGTCCTGTACGTACCTGCTCATTGGCTGATTAGGAAGGATGCGGTGGATACTAGAAAGCTGATTGGCTAATTAAAAACTTAATAGAAGGTTCGTATATAAAAATGCGAGACAACTACAAAATTCTCCCATAAGATTGAAGAATCGTAGAATGGATGAAACGCGAAATATTCTGTGTAGCTTAATCGCCATATATATTTTATTACTTACTAACTAGTTCCACCTCGTATTGAGCACTGTTGACGTAAATACTTAAAGTTTACGCATAAATTTATACTTTCGCATATTAATTTATGTGTGTAAATGAAGTAATGATATATATATATGCATATATATATATATATATATATATATATATATACTGATTTTAGTTTTAATAGTGTTTTTCTCTCTGCTTTGATACATCTAACTTTTACTTCATCAGCGTGTTATTTGTCTGTCTTTTTTTTATCCGTCTTTTCTTTTTTATTGTTGGTGCTATCAGGACAGGCTTTCTGAAGACACTAATTTCTGATCTAAAATGCACCAAAAAATTGATGATATTTTCCTTTATAAATATCAACCATCTACTGCAAATTCAAAGAAAAACAGTAGGTTTGGTTCTACAAGACACCCAAACTAAATACTTTTTATCATATAGCGACCTCTTATCCCAATATTATTGGATTCTACATTAACTGAAATGGTTTGATATGTTGTAAAATAAAAGAGCCAGCTTTTCAGTTTGATTTAAGTTTCTATTTTCTCTCATTCTTTTTTACAAAGCACCTAGTCTTTTTCTGTTATTTTTACATTCCTTTTGCTATTAGCCTTATTCTCTTTAGTAATATAATACTTCTATTTATTTTTGTATTTTATCACATAGTTTGTTAATATACAAGCATTATTGGTTACGTATCTGCATACATATTTAAGTGGAGTCCCAATTGAGGGAAAACTCTTCATCGCACCAAAAACGAATTGATATTGAACCGGGTGTAAAGATTACATTTTTTTTTTGTATAAGTTATTTGAGTGCGATCTGTAGATCGCAAAAAATTGGGGATATACTTTGGAATGTGAGGAGTAGCCTTTTTTAAGGTGCGGAGGGGAAGGGGGTGCTGTTTCCTGTGTTTGAGCTATCATTAGTCGGGAGGGATTGGGTGATTTTTTTTAGCGTGGCGGCTATTTATTGCCGTTGATTTAAAACTTCCTATACCTTAGATTGTTTATATGGTTGTATATCTTTTATTGGTTGTGGCTTTAGTGGCCTTTTTACAAGAGTTATTTTTAGTTATTAATTAATTAATTTCTTTTTATCTCTCGTTTTTTATTCGTTTATTTGCTTTGAGTTTTCTAGTTTTCGGATTAGGGGTTAGGGTAAGGGAAGTACTGTTTCATGCGATTAAGTTGTTGACAGTTGGAAGGTGTTAGAATTCTATTAGTCTGGCAGCAACTTTTCTTGCTTTGATCTAAAGTGCCTTTTCTTCTTACCGTCTATACTACCAATATGCTAGATTATTTTTATGGTTGTCCTTTCTTTACTATTGGTGAGTGCCTATCAATAAGTGTTTTTATTTTTTGTTTTTTATTTATATATTTTTATTTGTTTTATATATATTAATTTAATTTTTTTTTTTTTTTTACTCTTCGCTATTTTCATTCTTTCATTCGTTTTCAGTTTTTCGGTGTCCTTATTTTTTTATATATCTGTTTGTTTATATATAAGATACATGCCTTTAGTCCTGTCGGGTTAGTAGTTATTTCAAATGGATATATGAGTCTATTAATAAAATTTAAATAAGCATGGTGTATTGGTAGTTATATTTCCCCTATACAGTGATGTTTCTGATAATTATCGTGGCAAAGGTATTTATATGCATCTATATATAAACAAATTATTGATGGTTGTCATTTTTTTTATTTGAGTATTTAATTCTTTCTCTAATACTGGAATGTGTATATATTTGATAAGATAGTATGTTTAGTTCTATGAGTTGGTTCTTTAGACTATCGACACGTAATTGGGTGCATAAATAGCATATATCTATTCATATTTGTTGTTCATTTTTCCCTGATTAAAGTGTCAAGTTATCATTTGGGTTTAATTATGTGGTTGGTTTTCTAATGTAGCGTTGTTTTTCGATAATAATTTCTGTAGGTCCATATCAACATCCCAATTAAAGGCGTTCACGACCCATATACTATATTACATAACCATTTAGGATGTTTAATTATCATATAAAGTGGACTCACCTTAATATAATTGTTGGCAAAATTTGTTGCTACTCGGTTAGGTTGGTCTAACGGTAGACGTCTGAAATGGAGCTGGAGGGAAACTAGGGAATGGTCCTTACTTCAAAATTAGCTAAGTTGCTTTATGTTAGCGTCTTCTTCCATGATTAGGTGAGTGTCGTTATTAATTAGTAGTGTATTGGGGCCACTTTGTATCCACTTTTCTTTTATCTTGGTTCGTTTATTAATTAATAAGGATATTTGGAGTGAGGGATTATGATTTTTCGGTTATTACTGTGGGAGTCTCTATTAGTTTTTTTAATAGTTTATTTAAAGCGTAACGATTAAAGCGCTTGCATTTTGGAGCTGATTCAGATTTTACATCTAATAATTTATCCAGGTACTTAAAACTAAGAATCTCATATCTCTCTGCGAAACATAAGTTGTCGTTAATTACTTAACCACCGTCATCTCCGATAGTCATAGTAAATGAGATATAATTCATTTTCAAATGTTCTTTGTGGCATATGTTGGTATACGTTCCTAGCACTTGTTGCTACATTTAATATTCCACTTTTATACAGAAATCTAGTAAAGATAATGACTTATGTTATATTATATAGATTATAATTCGAGTGTTTTTTAATACTAATTATACGCGCTGATATTGCGTCCGTCCAAGAAATGTTGTATTTTTCTTTGTTTTTTAATGGACAAAACAATTTTAAATTAAGAACACGATGCAGCGAAAAAGAATTTAAAATCGTTCTTTTTTTAATAATTTATATAAAAGCAAATACAATATTAAAACACCAAAGTGTCATATCATAATTGGCGTTATAGAAATGTTAAAGAAATCTCCACGGGTGGATATTCATTTAGTAAACAAAATCACTCCATGTATTTTATGATTTTATGCCATTTTATGGCAAATATATTTCAGTTTTATACGCTACGAACGCTGACTTCTAACATTCTAATTCCAGTTTTGCTAAAAATCCATCATATTTGTTTATATTTTAAAACTCTTTAAATATATATGCCTTTAGCGTAAGGGGTTTTAGGAACTGATATTCATTGATTCTTTATTTTTGTTTACTATGGATAAAATAAGTCATCTACATCTGAAATATCTGAATCTTCAAATGGGGTGGTTTTGCCCTTATCAAGTTCTTTAAGAACGTGAAAAGAAGCGCTATTTGAATGTTTGCGAAATGGTTATACCTGTATCGACTTATACAAATCGCACACTTAACACGTATTAGCGCCCGGCAGGTGCGCTTCTATATCTGTAATAATCAATAATTAGTGTACCACACACAAATATATACATGTGTAAACATAAAAGGTGGTCATTTAAAAAGTAGAGATTTTTCTCACGGCGTATTTTATTTTTATAATGATTTATGGACTTTCTCAAATACAAATATGATAATACACTCTCAAATGCTCAAAATGTCGTCCGTGCAAATCGATAAAGATACAGACGTAATGATATGTAAACGAAATAAAATTTGACCGGTAAAATTTACAAGCGTAAGTTTCCCGCTATTCTAGCGACCTCCCTGCATATAAATGCCTAATCTATCTATGCATCTATAAAAATGAGAATGTATGTAAGAACACCTCCTCCACCATATAAACAACGACCTTTGGATCTACAGACTTAAAACTGTGTATATATGGTATTCGGATATCTGGAAAGATTGTGCAGTTAAATGGGCTGGTAAACAGCAAAACAAAATAAAATAAATACAATAAGCAAAAATTCAGCTAGAATTCGTCACTGCCACCTGTCCCTCACCACTTCCAGCAAGTGTTCTGCCAACCACCTCTAACAACAGGCGTTCTATTAGAAAACTGACCGCATTCCATTTGCATATGTGTGCAGTGGAAGATGAGATCTCGTGAGATTCCACGAGACTACACCTAATAAATCCATGACTGTCATCTTTAATTTCTCTTTCTCTCAGATCCCATCCAAAGGTAAGTTGTAAGCATAATACACACACACGCGGGCGCTTTCTTCTTTTATTATCACATTCAGCTCTACAATATGGTATTCGGACACGTGGAACATTTTTTAATCTGTTTTCAGCTTGCAATAACGGCTGTTAGGGATCAAATTAAAATTTGTTACGTGGGCTCATCGGGTTTTTATTTGTTTGTCAAATGTTTCACGAATGTGCATGCGTGAATCGTTCAAATGACATTACTTATGTTAAGAATAAGTAGGTTGAAAACACATTTTAAAATCGTATCAAGCTGTCCTAATGGTTGTCGTACTTGACGCAATGTCTGTAGGTTTTGATTTCAATCTCAGCTCGGGATTTTTTGTTTACTTACATGAAGTGAACTGTTTAGAAAAAAACATAATGCTGGCATGCACGTGTCATTTTCTGTATGGGACTGTTGGCGAACTTCTTATTTTGTGCAGCATGTATTTTTAGGTAGCAGACAAAAAGAACAAAAAAAAACAATGGCTACTTCTTCTAGATACATGCTGGCGGGTCTCGTGATGTATCCAGATTTCTCGTTAATTCATATGAAAATTAGATATTGCCAGCTCAAATACAACACCTATTTTTTAGAGGCGTTGTTGAATTTCACGTCGTGAGCTTTAGCAGCAGGGAAGCGCAGTTGGAAGTAATAAACTATGACAGCAGCGCGTCGAATTTGGAATAATGAGCTTTAATACCAATGTATTGAATTTGGAGTAGTTAGCGTTGTGAGCAATGTATCGAATTTAGTGTAGTGAGCTTTGAGAGCAGTGTAGAGAATTTTGAGTAGGAATATTTGACAACAGTGAGTCGAAATTGAGACAGTGAAATTTGACAGCAGTGTGACGAATTTGCCATGACAGCAGTGTGACGAAATTGGAGTAATTAGCTTAAGCAACAGTGTTTCCAATTTTAAGGTAGTTAGCTTTGAGAGCAGTGTGACCATATATTATAATAGTTAGCTCTGAAGTTGTTAGCAGAAGAAGCAGAATAGTTAGGAATCTCTTTGGCTAAGTGCAGAATAGTTAATAATTGATTATTAAACCCCATATAAAACACTAATTAATAAAGATTACAAATATTTCAGTACCTTTATGATCTTTTTAACGGATTTTATGTAAGCATATACGTACAGTATTTCCTTTGAAAAAATACTCGAAATCATTAGATACAAATGAATTACGATTTTCTGAATTTGCATTTATTCTGAAGACTCTTTCAGTTAAGGTATTTGATTTGAGACATTTACTATGAACGACATCATATACTAGATTTATATCAATACTAAGAAAAGGAGTCTAGACATAAGGTGTATTAGCATTATACATTGATTTGAATCTTAAGGATAGTTAACAATAGAGGTAAACTCGTATTTTTTTTACAAATCAGTCATGACTTATCAAGGCCCGGAGGCCACTCGAGGATAACGGTTAATGGGCATACATTAGTTATAAGATTATAGCGTGGTAACCATAGGTAGAAATTTTGCAAATTGGATTACTTAGGGGGAGGGTTTATCAAGAACTTGTTTACATTGGACTTGAACATAATCAATTTGTCGTCAGCTGAAAAGCAGGTAAACGAAAGAAAGTTCCACAGACGTGCAGTCTAAGAAGGAAGCTTTTTTTATTGAATCTACATTTAGAGTAAGGCACAGATAAAGAGTGTGGGGAATTGATAGTGGTTTTGGGTAGACGATTAAACCTAGAACCCCATCTTCCAGCGTAGACCCCTACTACCAGGTCTCCTTCTCCAATATCAGGGGTCTACGTTCCAACCTTCCAGAGGTTGAAACCCAATTACAGGAGACGAAACCGGACATATTCTTTCTAAGTGAAACTGGAATAGGGCCGACCACTTCCCTAGATGAGTTCATAATTAATGGATACTCCAATTTAACAGCTAAATCTGACTCCCAAAATCGCCATGGGCATGGAATATGTGCCTACATTAAGGATGGCTTCCCATGTGACAGGGATATCTCTAGAGAAGATCCTAATTTACCCTATATGTGCTTCAGGGTTGCACTTGCTAACACCACTGCATTTATATTTGCCCTCTATAGGCCCCATAACAGTGGAGTTACTATCTTTAAGAGCATATCTGAGAAAATAGACCACATACTGTCTTCACATCCCTCGGCTAACATCCACATCTGTGGTGACTTCAACGTCCATAACGTGGAATGGATGACCCATTCAAATAAGACAGATGATGAGGGGAGGTTTTGTCATGATTTTGCCATTGCTTATGACCTCACTCAGATTGTTCGCGAACCCACCCGTGTGCCCGATACACCCAATCAATATGCAAGCCTCTTAGACCTTTTTCTCTCAACGTCCCCTGAGCTATGTTCATGTACCGTTCATTCTCCTCTAGGATCCTCCGACCACTCCGTCGTATCAGTTAAGATAAAAACGAAATGTAAGAAGCCCCCAGACGTACCCCTCCACCGTACTGTATACCGATACTCTATGTCTGACTGGGATAGCTTCCGTACATTCATATCTGATTTACCTCTGCACTCCATGTTTAAAAAGGAAGTGTCCTCTATAGTATCAGATCTGACCGAATGGTTAATTGTAGGCATAGACCAATTCATACCATCTAAAAAATTCCAACAAAAACCTAACAGCCAGCCATGGTTCTCCCCAGAATGTGCTGCTGCTATCGCGCACAGAAATCACTTTTTCCATAGCTACCAACGTAATAGATGCACTGAGACTAAAGCTGCTTTCAGGACTGCCAGCAACCAATGTAAAAGAGTAATAAAAAATGCAAGAGAGCTATATGCCCAGTCTGTTAAATCCAAGGTAGCTGATCAGCGGCTTGGTTCCCACCAGTTTTGGCAAATAACAAATAGGATCCTGAACAGAAGTATGCGTTCTATCCCAACCATTATCAATGGACCAGAGGCCATCTCGTCAGCGTCAGACAAGGCCAAATTATTTGCAAAGAACTTTGCAGCTAATTCTACCCTATGCGACGAAGGCCATCAACTCCCCATATTTCCTCCTAGAACACAGAACAAGCTAGGTAACATACAAATATCCGTGCATGAGGTCGCCAAGCTAATAAAAAACCTAGATTCCAGTAAAGCAACTGGCCCTGATGGCATCCCAATTATAGTGTTAAAAAAGCTTCAACCAGAACTTGCTCCCATACTTACCAAACTATTTAAGCGCTGCCTTAAGGAGAAGTGCTTTCCGACCCCCTGGAAGACCTCATCAGTTTGCCCTGTATTTAAGAATTCAGGTGATAAGTCATCTCCCTCTCAGTACAGACCAATAAGTCTTCTCTGTGTTATGAGTAAGTTGCTGGAATCCATATTAAATAGAGAAATAGTCAACCACCTCAGCAGGAATAACCTTCTTAGTGACACACAATATGGTTTCCGCTCTGCAAGGTCTACCGCAGATGTGCTTACGGTTATATCCCACAGGATTAGTGAATCTCTTGACAAAGGCTTCCTTTCTAGGGCAATTGCTCTTGACATATCAAAGGCCTTCGACAAAGTATTGCATAAGGGTCTACTTCACAAGATTTCCAGCTACGGTATAACTGGAAATGTTTTCTCAATCATTAAATCATTTCTCTCCGATAGGCTCATAAGAGTAGTGGTAGATGGTCAAAAATCGGAGGCCTGCAATATAAATGCTGGAGTCCCTCAGGGGTCAATCCTGGGCCCAACTCTCTTCCTGATCTACATCAATGACCTTCCTAAACACATACTTAAATCATTCGTTGACATCTATGCTGATGACACGACCATCTATGGCAACACATCAAAGGCTGTAAATGACAAAGTTCTCTCTGATTCTCTCTCCTCTGATCTCGAGTGCGTGGTTCAGTGGGGGAAGATGTGGCTAGTTACCTTTAATGCATCCAAAACCAAACTGCTATCCTTACATCATCAACGCTCTGATCCCCAGCTGGCATCAATTGTGATGGATGGCTCTCGTCTGGGAGAAGCCCCGTGTTTTGACAAGCTTCTGGGTTTGACCTTTACTCCTGATCTGAAATGGAACACGTACATCAAGTCTGTTGCCAAGGTCGCTGGAAAGATGGTGGGATCCTTCTACCGCTCCAGAAGATATCTCACTACTGATGCAATTCTCTATCTATATAAAAGCCAAGTACGGCCAAGGATGGAATACTGTTGCCATATCTGGGCAGGAGCTGCCAAAAACAGCCTATCATGCCTTGACAGAGTACAAAATAGACTTCGTGGTTTAGTGGGGGATGCCCTTTTCTCTACCCTGCAACCCCTCTCCCACAGAAGAGACGTTGCAAGCCTATCCTTTTTTTATCGTTATTTCCATGGCAGGTGCTCGTCTGAACTCCAATCCCTGGTCCCCCCTCGCCAATCTTTCACGAAAAACACCCGTCTAGCTGAATCCACTGTGAAAAATTTCCCCCACTCTATATCTGTGCCTAAATCAAAACGCGGATTTCATGAACAAAGCTTCTTTCTTAGAACTGCACGCCTGTGGAACTCTGTTCCGTCTGCCTGCTTCCCTCCGGACTACAACTTGGATGTCTTCAAGTCTAATGTTAACAAATTCCTAATGAACCGCCCCCTTAAGTAAACACTTCATCAAATCTCCTCACTAACGTAATGTACTTTCAATAACCCTTATCCCTGAGTGGCTTCCGGGCCTTGATAAGTGGTGATCTCTGTGTAAAAAAAAAAAAAAAAGACGAGTGTTTTTCGTGAAAGTTTGCCGAGGGGGGGGACCATAGACTGAAGCTCAGAGGAGCACTTGCCATGAAAATAAAGATAAAGTGGAGATAGGCTCGCAACGTCTCTTCTGTGAGAAAGATGTTGCAGGGAAGAGAAAAGAGCATCCGTTACTAGGCTAGGAAGTCTATTTTTAAAGGCATTATTATTATATTACGACGTTGTTTATCAGTTTTCAGTTTGAAAGGTTTGAAAAAAAAATTCGACAGTTTTCTCCATTATTTCTGATGGAACGTGTACCCTATTTATTTAGATAATAAATTATATGCAACGCTATAAGATCAGCATAAAAAGGAAATAAAATCTTCAAAGCTAATAGTAATAATTGGTGTTTCAACTTTATTTTAAATTGATGTTTATATAGTTTAGATCTGTGTCATGAGAAGAGATAGAAAACGAAGGTCGAGCCAATTAAAATGATTCGTTTTTAATTACGGTGTGCCTGAAAATAGTTTACTTTTACTACAATCATTTTTTTTTATTTTTCGTTAATGTTCTCTCGCACCGACCAACGGCTATTATGCATGAAATGGTGACCACACAGCCTACATTTGCCTCCTTTCTCTCCTTGATTGTCTCTCATTGTCTGTCTGTCTGCTTCTTTCTCTCTGTGTCTCTGTGTATCTCTGCCTATCTGTCTGTTTTTCTCCCCTTTCTCTCTCTTTCTTTCCCTCTCTCTTTCTTTCTCTCTTTCTCTCTCTCTCCTTCTGGTAGGCACTATCCCCCAAACGTTATTTTTCCCGAGTCACGAGTTTAGATAGTATTGCTTTAAATAGACTTACGATATGAAGTGACAGTCAATATTAAATAAGAGCAAGATTATAGATGTTCTAATACTTTTGAGGATTGTTTTTTTAATATAAACTCTCAAAATCTTAGCCAGAGTTAAATTGGCCGTATCTACCCCTCTCATACTCCTCTGTCTCTCTCTCTCTCTCTTTCTTTCTTTCTTTCTTTCCAATATGCGAGAACACAAAATATAATAAATTCGCCTTTCGTTTATCGGTCAGGAAAAAAAAATCCTTCTAGACGTGAGCAATCAATTTAAAACTCTTGCTCCAAATGCAAAATGCCCCGTATTAATCAAACATTAAAAACCGATCATTTTTCGAGTCTGTTCCCGGGCACGTGCATTTGATCTGCGAAGGTTTTAAAGGTTAAAAGTGATATTCAGGATAATCAACAAACTGAGAAAAGAGAAACAAGGTAATCACGAATTGCGTCTATTTTGAAATATCTGTGTAGAAGCGAACTTTTAAAGATTGTATTTATGTAAGTTCTCATAATTTGAGCCAGCGTAAAATTGGCCTTATCTATCTCATCATCCTTATATCTCTCTCTCTTTCTCTCTCTCTCTCTTTCTTTTTCTGGATCTATCTATCTATCTATCTATCTATCTATCTATCTATCTATCTAGCTCTCAAATATGCGGGAAAAAGAAATTTAACAAACATCAAAAGAGGATACGTAAAATTCATCTCTGAGTTGTTTAATTGTAATCTACAAAGATCCAACCAGACAAGGTTTAGCTCAGTGGTAGAGTATTCGACTGCATATCGAATAGTCATCTGTTCTAGCCATAGTATACTTCACTGTTTAATATTTTTTCTCTTATTAATGAGTTTAATTTAAGATAAAAGAAGAGGTGTCATTTAAAATTGCTGAAAACCATTTCTTTGTTTGCATATTTTAAAACTGAACATTAACCAGAAGTGCATTTTCAGGACATTGATAGTAAACCCAAATATCAGCTGACGCCATATTGTAAACAAACACAGACGGAATTTGATGCATGACATTATTATTTTTATTTATTTAGAATTTGTCCACCGGGAAAATTATTCCTCGTAATATGTAATAATCAATAGAGGATTTATTTTATAATTATACATACGCAATCTGCATAAATTAAAATATCATGTTTAAGCGTATTATACGACTGGGAAACACCGGGCTGTTCAGCTGTTTCGGAACCTATGAGGGGAGAGCTCACACACACAAAAAGTGATTTTTATATAATAGTAGAGATAATGATTGAACTTCTGAGAATAGCAACCCACGGTAGATAAAATTAATCTTCCCAAATTTCTTTCGTCATATTTTAGCTAACTTATGGAGCTTTAAAATTATATAATGCTACTAAACCTTGCGCTTAAACTCCTTGTTGTAAATTTAATCAAAATTCATCACATATTTTTGCACCGTGTAACTTTAAATTGCACTTAATAATCTTAACTTTAAGGATCCTTCATTAATGCCTGATAAGTATTGTTAAATGTTTACAAGGATATTAATTCCCCTAAAGAGATTCCAACTAAGATTTGGCCCTTTGCATACAAATAAATCATAGTTTATTCTAAATTATTTCACTCACCCTACGCCGAGCAGCATTGAGAGTTTAGCGGGGAGAATGGGATTCATAACAACTACTGTAACGTTGTTAGTCTATTGGAAAGTATTAATATTGTAAATAATTATCATGAAATTATAACAGTCGATTATTATGATTGTTAAAAGCATAATTGTTAGATGCAAAAATGGAAATTGGAAAGTTATGTTAAGTTAGAATATTTATATTTAATAGTTCTCATGAATGTTAAATTGATGTACATTTGATAGATGGAATTTAATATAAACAAAGTTACGTGACAAAAAACCGGCAAGGATCTTTAGGCTACATGCAATGATGAAGTAATGCAACATATAGATTTTGAGATGTAGAGCTTTAGTTACGAGGAAGATCAGTTGATACGCAACGTGTTAGCATACGGATGTTTTTTTTTGGACAGGAAGCTCACAGAAGTCAAAAGGGGGCATACAAAACGTACCTATAAAAAGGAATCCAGCAACGAAATAAATGATTTTATCAAAATATAATTTACACCTGAGCGTTTTTATTTTCTGAGAAATGTACCTTTAATTTCAGGATACATGAAATGGAAGACTTGATGCATTTTTTCCTGGTGTTCCAACCGACAACCATGTCTATAAACTGCTAATATGTATACATATTAGTGATGGGAAGATTCCAATATTTTCTGCAATTCCGATACAATAGAATATACAATTGCCGATTTCGATTCTTTATAAATCTCTAAATATTTACCTATAAGCTTGTTATTTTATCAGGACTAGAGTAAAAACATGTGTTAAATGTGAATATGTTTTCTCGAAACGTAAAAAAAAAACACACTTGTGTAGTGATTTGTAGCTTTTAGCTTTACTTTTAGGTTAAAATTAATAAATATTTATAATTTTATTTTTTCTACCAGCAGATGAATATTCTGTTTCAAAGAAAATCAAATCAAATAAAAGATAAATAAAAGAATCGTTTTTGGCATTGGAAAATTGGCACACATTTTTCCGATTTCGATACCGATTCTAATGCCAGCAAAAGTTCATTTTCCGATTCCCGATTCCGATTAATCGTCTCAAGACTAATACACAAATTAACACCCAATAGAGAATACACTAAAAAATCATGATTTTAAAGAGCCATTATAGACACACGCATCTATTAAAGACATTTGTGTATATATATATATATATATATATATATATATATATATATATATATATATCATGATTTTCTTGGAGGTAAAAACTTTATAAAGGAAATCATGAAGGGAAGAGGTATTCCTTCGGAATTCATTTTATATTTAAAAAAATGACAGAGGAGAAAAGAAAAATTGATAGCGACTAAAAAATAAAAGTAGGAAAATAGATTAAAAAAAATCAAAACGAGTCAATTGACATGTTTCGCCCTCACTCATCCAAATTGGAATCGAGGGATTATTTTCTTTTAGTAATTCGTTTTCCTTAATGATAAAATCTAAAAATTAGACGGGAGCAACAGCAATCGTATGGGATGAATTTTAGAGGCTGATCACGTTCAAACCCAACAAGCAGTCCTTTTGCTTACAAAGGGAAGGCTTACTAAGGCGAACGTGAACAGTCTCCAAGACTTTTAGATGATATACGGAGTGAGCTCGACTCAATACAGAAAAAGAGTCGATGCTGAAGTTCGTTGCACAATCCCGGTATTTAATAAAGTGTTCCGTTATAGCGGATCCATATGTCTTGTTTACAGCGTCGGTAGGTAGGAATGTTCCATTCCTGATTTTGTTTGGTACATGTTGTTGTATGCGACTTTCCAATTTTAAAGCCGTTCGACCTACGTAGTCGGCACCGCAACCACATTTAAATGAATAAATGAATAAATGCCATTACTAATATGATGAGGGGGTAGAACATCTTTTTTATTGGAAGCCATTAATGGTTTTGTATTATACACAACCCGAACATTTGAAGCAAAATAACATCCTTCAACAGTTGAACTAATTTGTTTGGTGAATTTTTCACTTACTTCCCCCAACCACGGCAATCGAATATAAACCGGACATTTATCCACCATATTGGGTTTTGTTCGTAAAAAATCTGCTCATTTCCTTTTAATGGTGGGTTCAGTTACATCTAAAGGATACCCATTATTGGACAAAGCATCTCTAATTGTATTTAATTCCTCATCCAATTTTTCTGGCGAGCAAATCATTAGGGCGCGATGTGTTAATGTCCAGATTAAATTATATTTGCGCTTGTTAGGGCAGAATGAATTCCACCGTGTATACAGCCCAGTGAATGTTAGTTTGCGATAAATCGATGTGAGATAACTAGATGGAGGTTTCGTTACCAAAACATCGAGAAACGCCAGGGCGGAATTATCTTCACTTTTATACGTATACTTTAACTCCTGATGCATAGTGTTTAATAACGAGAAAAATTCGTTTGCCTCCGAATTAGCATCAAATAGGCAAAACGTGTCGTCTAAATATCTAAAATAGACCAATGGGTTTATGGGTCCGGACATTAATTTTTCCTCATGGAATCCTACAAAAATGTTGGCCAATGTAGGTCCCAACATGGAACCCATCGACACGCCTTCAATTTGCCTGTACATTACATCATTAAAACTAAATTCAATAGATGTAACGGTAAAATTAATTAGTTCAACAAATACGTGTTCAGAAACGGAATGTGTTGGACTTTTGCTGCGATATAAAAAGTCAGCACAAATATCTATCGTTTCTAAAACTGGGACGCAAGTAAATAAATTGCTGATATCATACGAACGCATGAATTTATTTGTACTCGTTGATTTTTGCATGTTGTCAGCGAAATGAAATGAATCTTTCAGCCAGTATATATATATATATATATATATATATATATATATATATATATATATATGCATGTACATATATATATATATATATATAGGACAAACATGTATACGTTCGTTATACAGGTACGCTGTTTATATACTTTCACAGTATACAATATTACGCAGCAGCACAATTTCAGATCAGATCCGTATCTCAGCCTCCAAGATCAACAAAGATTAGCCCGTTCCTGTAATGATCCAGTCCTTTTTGATTTTGCGGTGGGATTTCAGTTCTGTGCAGTTTTAGAAGGTCCACCCACCAAGGCCCTGTCCTTTCTGTTTAAGAAAATGGTTAAGTTTAATACTAATCGCTTGAGGTGCTTTTAACAGGGAATGTCGACGGGGTTGCCCAGGCACTTTTTGCAGGTCAAACTGCGTTCTCCCAAAGGTTATGACTTCTCCGTCCCACTTTCTCACTTTGGTGTCTAAGTTCTTGCAGTGGAAGAGAACTAAAAATTCATCCGTATCATTTAAAAGATTACTTCAAACGAAAGTGAATCGTCTCTCAAATCTTCAGATGAAAATCGGAATGAGCACGACTCAAAATGGTAAATGAAGCAATGCTGAACTTTGTAGGAAAAGACGGTGTGTTAAGCAAATGATCTGCTATTGATGGCCCGGCTTTTTTTGTCAGACGTTTCCCTGGTTTTTACAGTTTTTTTTTTCTCACCGTTACTACACTTTATTTTGAACGTATTTTAAATGTATATTTTCCCACTTGAGCAGATCTCGGTATTTAAAAGTAGAATATATCCCTCGATCCAGCGCTAGAAGAGTGAGGGCGAAAGCAGTTAAATTCCCTCCTGTTTTTTTTTCCTGGAATATATACCGGTCGAAAGTAATTTCCTGGAACATGTTGATTTCAAACTTCCTCACAAATTAAATGAACACTTGGTAAGTATTGATTTTTTGATTGTGTATTTTGACGAAAGTAAAAATATATTTTCTCAAACACTATTATTATGCCGCGACAAAAACTTGTCACAAAGGACTTGAATTTCCTCCTTTACATAGAATATTACAATATATGTTACGTGCAAGATAAATCTTTAGGGGTAGGCACACAACATATATTTAAAAAAAAATAAATGAAGGAGTTCAAGAATGAATCAGAAAATTTATTGAAAAGATAAACAAACGGAAGAAAATATTTAAACAAAATGGGGTAAGGGAGGTAACCTAAGTTCCTTGCTACTAGTTTTAGTCGCGGATTATAAATAGAGTTTGAGAAATATAATACATTTTTACTACAGTCAGAATATAAGATCAGAGAATCAATATATACCACGTGTCTGTTTATTTTATTGAGAAATATTCCAACAGACTTTTTCTGTTCTATTTTTACATCTCTTCAGAGTTGCTTATTCTGTCTATTTCATTTTTAACAGCTACTTTTCGTCTAACTTAAATCATATATTATATTAAAGACAGTTTACGTATATATGTATTTCTAATTGTATATAAAAAAAGCTTAAACAAATTGCCATGAAGTAGGTATATTTTATTAATGGCGTTGTATATATGACAAAATATATGTATTCTCTGGAGGTAAACAGACTAGCAACTGTATTGTCGAACATCGCCACTTCATCGGATCCCATAAGTGTATGCAACGTGAGTAGATGAAGTCATAGGCGTCTTGTCGTCCTTTGGCGTAAAATTGAGCTAGTACACTTCCCCAACATCGTACACTGTGTTCCAGCCGTAATGCGCTTTATTGTGCGATGAGACATCTTCATCATTCCATTTTACGATGGTACATAATTTAGAAAAAAAGATGCATTTTCTCATTCGTTAAAGAATCTATAGAACGGTTTGAAAGAAACAAAGAAGGGGTTGTGTGGAGAGAATAGGAAAAAAGGGGTCAGGGAAATAATGAAATAGAAAGAGATAGATACGTGTTACAATTTTGTTCGGATAACGTCAGGTAGCTCTGCTGGTTTCTAAATAATTTTGTATCGTTTATCACGAGGATAAATGGGTTTCTTGTCTGGATTATCAGTACGTGAATTCGTGCTTTTGGATTGGGATTATAGCGTGGGGGCGTGTGCATTTTTAGTTGCATACCCACGACAGCAACTCACTCAAATACTTTCTTTAATCTAAATGTTAGTAAATGAAACTTATTCTTTTGTCCGAGTATTCAACATGGGAAACATCAGTAAATTTGTTGTGCTTTTAATAAATGTAAAAATATGTGCATGATCAAAGAAATACGACATTTTAATCACAATATCAAGACTCAGTAGCTTACAGAAAACTGCTTTAGGTTGTTTACATGCAAGAGCACATATATGTACACACATAAAATCCGCTTACAGCAATCATAATGCTTACTTGATTATTATTCTTACACAGATTGATTCCTTTAAGTTAAAGTATATTAGGTTAGCCATGGCTGGCACAAGATCAAGTTCTGTTTTGAAGCTCTAGCTAGATTAGTAGTGTAGATATTCCTCTGAGATTAAGCATGAAAAGGGGAACTTTCTCATTCCTATCTGATTTCATACTTTTGTATTAAAAGACTGGGACTTATTTTCACGACCCCGCTTCACGGGTATAATTAGTATAACAAGGTTGTTTCAAGTAATTTGTTGCTGTCCAGGTGCAGGAAAGTACTGTTACACTTTAAGCATAAAAGTCAGTTTAGGTTTGGTAAGTAGTTACCTTTTATACTATTTAAACGCAGGTTAATACCGACGACTAACATATGCGCATTCAAATGAAACAAATACCTGTTCCTTGTCTAGGCATGAAATATGCAAGCCTTAGCTTTACACAGATCAAATGTTCGCACAATAATCTATACCAAATGCATCTATACCAAATGCATCTATACAATTTGCGTCTATACCAAATGCATATATACCAGTGCCTCTATACCAAATGCATCTATACCAAATGCATCTATACCAAATACATCTATAACAAATGTATCTATATATACAATATATGCGTCTACACCAAATGCATATATACCAATGCATCTATACCAAATGAATCTATACCAAATGCATATATACAAAATGCATCTATACCAAATGCATATATATCAATTGCATCGATACCAAATGCATCTATACAAAATGCATCTATACCGAATGCATCTATAAAATGCATATATACCAATGCATCTATACCAAATGCATCTATACCAAATGCATCTATACCAAATGCATATATACCAATGCATCTATACCAAATGCATCTATACCAAATGCATATATACCAAATGCATATATATAAAATGCATATATACCAAATGCATCTATACCAAATTCATCTACACCAAATGCATCTATACCAAATGCATATATACAAAATACATCTATACCAAATGCATCTATACCAAATACATCTATACCAAATGCATCTATACCAGATACATACATACAAAATACATCTACACAAAATGCACTTATACCAAAGGCATCTATACCAAATACATCTATACCAAATGCATCTATACAAAATACATCTATACCAAATGCATATATACCAAACGCATATATACCACGTGCATATATACCAAATGCATCTATACCAAATGCATATATACCACATAAATCTATATCAAATACATCTATACCAAATGCATATATACCAAATGCATATATATCCAATGTATCTATATCAAATGCATCTATACCAAATGCATATATACCAAATGCATCTATACCAAAGATATCTATACCAAATGCATCTATACCAAATACATCTATACTAAATGCATATATACCAAATGCATATATAGCAAATGCATATATATCAAATGCATATATACCAAATGTATCCATACCAAATGCATCTATATCAAATGCATCTATACCAAATGCATATATATCAAATGCATCTTTACCAAATACATCATATAACAAATGCATCTATATCAAATGCATCTATACCAAATGCATCTATACCAAATACATCTATACCAAATGCATATATACCAAATGCATCTATACCAAATGCATATATACCAAATACATCTATACCAAATACATCTATACCAAAGACATCTATACTAAATACATCTATACCAAATGCATCTATACCAAATACATATATACCAAATGCATCTATACCAAATGCATCTATACCAAATACATACAAACCAAATACATCTTTACCAAATGCATCTATACCAAATACATCTATACCAAATGCATCTATACCAAATGCATATATACCAAATGCATATATACCAAATACATATATCTCAAATACATATATAACAAATGCATCTATACCAAATGCATATATACCAAATGCATTTATACCAAATACATCTATACCAAATGCATCTATATCAAATGCATCTATAATAAATGCATCCATACCAAATACATCTATACCAAAGGCATCCATACCAAATGCATCTATACCAAATACATCTATACCAAATACGTATATACCAAATACATCTACACCAAATACATCTATACCAAATGCATCTATACCAAATACATCTATACCAAATGCATCTATACAAAATACATCTATACCAAATGCATCTATACCAAATACATCTATACCAAATGCATATATACCAAATGCATATATACCAAGTGCATCTATACCAAATGCATCTATACCAAATGCCTATATACCAAATACATCTATACCAAATACATCTATACCAAAGGCATATATACCAAATACATATATACCAAATACATCTATACCAAATGCGTCTATACCAAATACATCTATACCAAATGCATCTATACCAAATGCATATATACCAAATAGATATATACCAAATACATCTATACCAAATACATCTATACCAAATGCATCTATACCAAATACATCTATACCAAATGAATCTATACCAAATGCATATATACCAAATACATCTATACCAAATGCATGTATACCAAATACATCTATACCAAATGCATCTATACCAAATTCATCTATACCAAATGCATCTATACCATATACATCTATACCAAATGCAGCTTTACCAAATACATCTATACCAAATACATCTATACCAAATGCATATATACCAAATGCATGTATACCAAATGCATATATATCAAATGCATCTATACCAAAGGCATCTATACCAAATGCATGTATACCAAATGCATATATACCAAATGCATATATACCAAATGCATCTATACCAAATGCATATATACCAAATACATCTATACTAAATGCATCTATATCAAATGCATATATACGAAATGCATATATACCAAATGCATATATACCAAACACATCTATACCAAATGCATCTATACCAAATGCATATATACCAAATACATCTATACCAAATGCATCCATACCAGATGCATATATACCAAATGCATGTATACCAAATGCATACTTGTGCACATGTACGATTTTGCCTATGAGTAATCAAGAAAAATTAACAAAACAAAGTCTTTTTACATACGTTTGCGACTGCTGCTCTTCATTCTCCGATTCTTGGTTTTTCCATGAGTAACCGATGATACCTTTGTGATTGTGATCTTCTCTTTAACTCATGACAGAATTTACTCTAGCACGGAGACACAGTGGAGACTTGCTGATATTTCGAAGGTATTAATGATGAGCGAACTTTTGTTCCTGACAGGGAGAGACTAGTAAGGCTAAAATTAATTCATTGTTACCTTTTCTTCTATTAGGAGATTAGATGAACAATGAACATGGCCATAAACAAAGCCACTTTCCAAGAATTTCCAGCAAGTGGAATACTGTTTCACTGGCCTGATTCCCGGTTAAATACAATGTGGTAGCTTTCAAATCCAATGTAAACAAATTCTTGCTGAACCGTACCCAGAAATAATCAAATTCTACCCAATGTACACCATTAATGATTACTATACTACCACCTTACATTTATTAAGTCTTATCCTCGAGTGGTCTTCGGGTCTTGCTAAGTGGTGATCCTCAGGTAAAAAATGGAAGTAAAAAGCAGTCATCGAGCTCACATTCGTTTAGATTTTCTCTACATTTTCAGAGGAATCTCCTCTTTCTCTCTTCCCAACTCCGAGTGACTAGGAACTGTGCTCTCTCTCCAGAGTACGTAACGTAATATCTATGTCGTATCATTCGACATCTACATTTCAAGAGCGTTTTGTCAAGGGACGTAACCTTTGAACACTAACTTCAATCACGCTAGCTACAGATTAGTTTGTTTCCGTTTGCCGCCAGTTTATTTTAACATGTACTAATTTAACCCTTGTCAAAGTTCAAACTAGTTAACTTAATCTCTATACACTGGCGTAGGGTCCCAATATATAACGTCAGTTCCTTGCATGTTTCGAGATGAGGTAGGCTTCTGGTAAGTTCTAGGATGTCCGTCCTCCCAGATTGTTGCCTCTCATCTGTCAGGTGAAACAAGTTTATTGGTAATTGCCTCAGGAACCTCTACCAGGAATGTCGACAGGCCTGTCCAAGCAAATATTTTAATGTGCTCTTTGTTCATGGGCGCTGGTTTGACTTTCCCTTAATTTCTGGGCTTGTGACTCATCTTTTTGCTATGGAAAGTAGGTAAATACATACTATAAAAAATTAAAAACTATTATTTATTCGTAAGAAGACCCGACAGAATACTGTTGATATATTGGCTTGAAAGCGACCTGGTTCTTTTTTTTATTTCTTTATTTATTTGCGGACTGTTATCTCATTTTCATAGTTGTTGTTGACGTTTCAACCAACTGCTCCTATGGTCTTCGTCAAGTGTTTAAGCGCGATAGGATACGAATGCTGAGTCTCTTAACTGTATCCTCTGGCATTACTGCCTTTCATAGTTGTTGTTGTCTAAACATGTTTTTGGCTAATTAATCCCATGGCCTGCTTTGGGTAGGATCGAAACCGCTATCTTTAGACAATGCTCAACTCTAGAGATTCAACGCCTCTATCTACTGTGCCAGGAGCCTCGAAAGGCGATAAAGGTTGTTTTTTTAGCCTAATAAATCCAAGTTTCCGTTCTTATCTGATCTTCCATCGTTGGGTATACACCGAATGGCATATAATTATTTGGGGGGGCGAATTTTTTGACAGTGGAGAAACTAAGTATTCTTATCCCATCGCGGTTAACCACTTGATGAAGGCCAGAGGAACAGTTGTCCGAAACGTCGTGAAATAACAACAACTATGAAGATGAGGATAATAGTCCGAAAATAAAAAAAAATATACAAATTACTCATTTCAAAGGATTTCAATAAAAACTAAATATAGACCGGGTTTTTGTCAACGGAACAGTTAGGTATTCCATTAACTGGAGATCCTTAGAATAAAAAAAACCTGTACATGTTTTCACCAAGTATACATCCTTTAGAGAATTAAGGGATTGAATTAGTATATACCTAAGCGTGACCGATTAATATATCTGTAAACCGCCGGACGAAACTCTTAACTGATAAGCATCTTCGTATCTAAAAGTATAAGCCACCTTTAATATGTCCTCTTATTGTAAACAAAGTACTTATTAATGAATTCTATTTTAATATCCCTCAAGCAACATACGAAGAAAGAAAACTAATAAATGTCTATTTTATATCTGTTTACAACAAATGCTTGAATTATGAAGAGGTTTTTCAGTTGTCAAAGATAAGAGATTTGTGACAATAAAAAGAACTCGATCCAAATCATGCAACTAAAGACAATCGCGAAACTTGACTCTTAAATATGCATATAGATTAAAAATAATCAATGCGTAATATTGGTTTCATTTTCATATCCACACTTCCAAGCATCTAACTACCTCGCCCGTTTTTAATTTTTAGGATACAGATAACGTCTGGAAATAATACTTGTGTTGATTAATTTTCATCCAAAATTCCGACGCTAATATAGTAAAATAGGTGATAACATGTGGGTAGCCTTGTGTAATTAAAAATCTAAAATAATATACGTATAATAGTGATCCTCCCTTAAAACTGGGAAATATCAAACTTCTATATAGTAAAGTTACAGTAAAAGTTACGTCATAAAGATTTGAGACTTATTAGTGAGAAACAAGCAGAAAGGAAAATAAACAATCGTGTTTTTTTTTTTTCAAAATATTATTTTTATACTAGCGTCCAAGGACAGGTATTTCTTTATTTTAATGTCTACCAGAGAAAGTATTTCGGTTTCTCAAGCTTCACAGATACAGCGGGCAGCAGCACGTATAGATATTTTCATAAGCCATTACTTTACACAGACTGGCTGGGTTCGAATCTCTGGCCCGGTTGTAATCGTAACTCACTGCATCCGAAAGGATTAGACACCAGCGTCTGTAAGTATTAAAAATAATTATAATAATAAGTATGCCTGCGATTTTAAGAACTCGTTTCGGATTGTTGAGCACATAAACTGAAATTAAAGTTGGTCACTTAAGCTCACATGCGCAGATGACGATGCTAAAATAATCATTCTCGCTGCCTTGAAATGTACGCTTTATATAAATGTCCATATCAACTGTATTTCTCGCTGCTAACGTTGGCACTGCGATTTGATCCTTGCTAATGGAGTCATAGATGACTTCGTGCACGGATTCGAATCTCC
Source organism: Euprymna scolopes (assembly GCF_053919585.1). Taxonomy (NCBI): domain Eukaryota; kingdom Metazoa; phylum Mollusca; class Cephalopoda; order Sepiida; family Sepiolidae; genus Euprymna; species Euprymna scolopes. The sequence goes on along the minus strand of NC_136514.1, from coordinate 11,190,318 downwards.
TGACCGGCTGTAATCGTGATTTTCTACACTGATGATTCTCGAAGTGATGAAGCACTAGTTCTGTAGGTATTTAAAAAAATTATATATATATATATATATATATATATATATATATATAGTAATTTATAAAATATATATGGCGATTAAGCTACACTGAATATTCCGCGTTTCATCCACTCTAGGACTCTTCAGGCTTATGCGCGAATTCTGTGGTTGTTTATCGTTTTTATATGATCCTCTTCTATGTAAATTTTAGTTAGCTAATCAGCTTTCTAGTATCCACCGCGCCCTTCCTATCAGCAAATGAGCATGCATTTATCGGACAAAGGATCTGTTTTAAAACAAGGTTAGTGTTTTTTTTGTTTGTTTATATATAAATATATATATGTGTGTACATACATATATGCACATATATATATACATATATATATATATACATACATATATGTGTGATCGTTTATGTATATTCATGTTTATTTAATTTATTTATTTGTTTATTTTCTATTGTTTTTGTTAGTTTTAAAACTATTTTGTATCACTATCCTAGAGTAAATTTTATCTTGTGAACACAGTTATTTTCTATTTCTCTTCTACAGTTTAATAGATGTTGGGGTTCTTTAAAGTACAGGATAGCAAATTTTTCATGAACCCATAATCTATATGGGTCGTCTAGATCCCTACACGTGGTAGCTTGTCTTATTATTTTCCATTCAACTACCGGCGAATGTCCGCTTTTTTTGAGTTCCCTGTATTTCTTCGCTAGTGTTGTTTTTATACGGTGTTTTTTATTGTTGAATGTACTTTAGTGGTCATAGTATCGGGTTTTGAAATCTAAGGAAGTCATGCCTACGTAATATTTCTTGTTATTCGGGTTTTCTTTCGCAAATATTGTTGTCTGATAAACTACGCTTTTTGTTAGACATTTATTTTGAACTGGGCAAATGTGAATGTTAACCGAATGATGAGCAGACAGGATGTGGTCAAATTTCTCAGATATGCTTTTAAAGATAGTAACCCCGCTGTTGTAGGGGCGATAGAGGGCAAATATGAATGCAGTGGTGTAAGCTAGTGCAACCCGGAAGCACATAAGGTAAATTAGGGTCTTCTCTGGAGATATCCCTACCACATTGAAAGCCACCTTTAATGTAGGTACATATTTCATGCACATGGCGATCTTGGCGGGCAGATTTAGATGTTAAGTTAGATATCCTTTAATTATGAATTCGTCTTGGGAAGTGGTTGGCCCTATGCCAGTTTCACTTAGAAAGAACATGTCCGGTTTCGTCTCCTTTAATTGTGTTTAAACCTCTGGAAGGTTGGAACGTAGACCCCTGATGTTGGAGAAGGAGATCTGGTAGTAGGGGTCTATATTGGATGATGGGGTTCTAGGTTGTTTCGCGTTTTTTTTTGTTTTGTTTTAGATTTGTCATGTTGAGGTTTTGGGATTTGTAGAACAGGTCGATAGACTTGGTTAGAGCAGGATAGAGAGGGAAGGTAAGCGTGAAAAAGACAATATTTTTTGTAGCACATGATAAAGTAAAGCCGTAACAATACCCACTAGTATGGCATTGAGAGTCCCTACCAGAAACTATTGTATGGACCAGAATCCATTTACCGAATTACAATACAACAGCTCCGGTACTTTGCACCTGCTGATAGGACAGCCTCCTTAGTGGTTAATCCAAGGTTCGGGTCCCTGACTATCAGGCGGGTAACGTCAGCCCAGATGAAACGTTTGCCTCCAGCACCCTTACTAGTGACATGACCACAAGGATAGACATAGAAAAAGAAATTTTCAGACATCTCAGGCTACTGTTTACAAAGTACTACCGACCTGGAAAGCTGCTATTTCTTCACCTTTTGTCGGAAAAATCACTCATTGGAAATGAGGACTGAAGGACAAAAAAGGAGAAGCGAGAGTTACTGGAGCTGCCGATAACACATCCACATGCATTATCTACTTTCCATTTAAAAAAAATGGAAAAAAAAGATGAGAAGGACTTATTAATATCTACTTAGTATAAGTTCGTTGCCCCATTCCAAGTTTAGGACATTACTTGAAGATAGTTTCCCCTCCCATATTAATACATGGATACTTTTGCCTTTATCTACCTGAAGCTTGTATGTTCGACTATTCCAGCTCCACCCCATAATAAATATGCTATAATGGAACTTTTATCCAATTGGAAAATCTGGTTATTTTAACTCGTTTAAAAAACTGGTTAAGAAGTAATAACTTTTGGGTTACTTATTAAGTTCAGACTAGCTAAAAGTAATGCATACATTAGAGAGAGAAAAAAGAAAGTCGCGTGTTTTTGAGTTCAGTTATTATGCAGGTATAATCTGGAGAATGTTCACTTTCATAGGAGACTTTTTTTCTCGTTTTAAATATAGAAAAAAAGTATTGGTTAATAATAGTATATTTGACAAAAAAGATTTAGGAGAAAAAGATAAAAAGAAAACGAGACAAATATTCAAGATCAAAGTTTCTTAGCTTTGGATCCGCAGACTTTCTTGAGTTCTAGCGTAAAATGGGGGGGATGCTAGCCAGTCAGTCTGTTTTTATGCCGATATTTAAAGTGTATGTTGTGGCGGTGGTGGTGCTGGGACAGTATATATAAAAATAATTTTATAATATCAACGGTAGATTCTCTAAAACTCAATATAGAAGACAATATATTGTGTACTAAGTCATTGCCGGGAGGCATATAAAGCTTCCTGTCGATGCACTGTCATGGGTCCTTTACTGGAGCAGGCAAGCAATCGATTTGATTAAAAAATGGACTAGTTCACCAATTTCGATTATAGAACAAATATGAGAGTGGGAAACATTCGTGGATCATAATTCCATCCCGGGCAACGTCGAGTTTCCATGCGGCTATATATATATATATATATATATATATATATATACACGAGAGGCGTGCAATAAGTAATGCCCCTGACCCACTTCCCATAGCAGTAGAGCAACGAAACTTGGCACAGTTATAAGTCTTTCTCTACATAGGAACCACCCAGAGTTATGCATTTCTCTCATCTTTTGATGCAGCTCTGGAGACCATTTTTGTAGAACACCCCAGGTTGGTCCTCCAACAGCGACGTGACTTCAGAAATCAAGGCTGCATCATCTGGGAAAAGCTTTCCTTTCAAAAACAACTTCATGGCTGGGAAGAGGTGAAAGTCAGAGGGTGCAAGGTCAGAAGAGTAGGGAGGATAGGGGAGGGGTTAATAACCAAACGCCCGTGATTCTGATCTGGCGACATGCGTTGTGGACCGGAGCGTTTTCTTTCAGGAGGAGCATACCTTTGCTGATCTTGCCCCGCTTCTTGATTTTGATGGCTTCCCTTAATTTCCTCAAAAGTGAAGCATAATAGGCTGCTGTAATTGTGGGACCCTTTGCCAGAAAATCTGTCATCACTACTCCGTTATGGTCTCAGAAGACTGTGAGCATGAGCTTGCCAGGGGAGGACTGCATGCTTGCCTTCTTTGGAGGAGGTGAGTCCAAGTGCTTCCATTGCATTGACTGGGTTTTGGTCTCTGGATCATAGTAATTGACCCAGGTTTCATTCTGTGTAATCAGTCTTTTTAAAAACTTTGACTCATCTTCTTGGCATATCTACAAATTCATCCTCGAGCAGTCTACGCGTTCTCGCTTCTGGAATGGTGTGAGCAACCTGGGAATCCATCTGGCACACACCTTATGCATATGCAAATGGTCATGAATGATAGTTTCTACAAACTCTGTACTAATCTTGACATCTGGGCTATTTGACGAATAGTAATGCGCCGATCTTCCTAAATGGTAGCCTCAACTTGACGGGCAGATGCCTCATCAATGGCAGAAGGCGGCATGTCGGTCAAAAATGTTCGCGATTACGGGAAATTTCTTTTTTCACTCGAAAAAAAAACGCTCGAAAAATGGTCCGACAAAGAGAAAAGGAGGATTACAAGAAAAATAAGCAAGAGTTGTCTGTGCCATTTAATGAAACGTGCATAAAAGAAGAAATGCTGTCTAAACATACTAATATATGTATATATATATATATATATATATATATATATATATATATATATATATATATTAGTTGAAGCTAAAAAAAGAATATAATTTTACATAATTCAGAGGACCATTTTTTTATATATATTTTATATATATATATGTGCACGCACTTCCTTCGTTTCTAATCTAAACGTTCTTGAACAGATTTCAGTTATCCTTATTTCGGTCCCTATGCACTTATGTAACCGCGTTATATTTAAAATAGTATTTTCTAGTTAAATTAACGTTTTACGATATCTATTTTTATTAAATTGTTAGGTGAAAGAAGAGAATAATTACAAAACACACTTCTCTCCGCATGTTTAGAATGATTTTCTAAAGAATAACGTTATTATTTCAGCACGGTTCAATAAGTGCATAAGTATCATTCTTTCTATATAATAAAATCTAAACAATTATTCCTGTTTAGAAAAAAAAATTATAATATTGTAAACACAGATGCCACATATGGATTTGATATGCTTACACTCGCTGACTATATTTGGTGCATGTTTTCCGAATATTTTTTTCGATTTTATTCACTATTGTGCCTTCGTCGTTTTGTTTCGGTAAAATTCGCTCTCCCAATAGGTCAGATTTAGAGGCTATAGCAAGATACTTATTCCCTCATGTTTATGCCCTTCTCTTAATCTAATTTTCCCCATTACCAAATATTTCATAAAAATTCAGTTATTGCACGCGTCCGTTATTATTTCACTTTATCCTTTCATTTTAAGCATTTATTACGTAAATAATGACTTCCCCTTAACAAGTTCTGATCAATTTGATTGGTTATCTACTGACGTTCACCAGATTTTCATGGGATCGTACTCGTTTATTTTCCAACACTTTCCCAATATGGCTGCCTCGTACGTTTTGTTGTATAAAAAAGCATTCATTAACAATACATTTTCAAAGAAAACTGATTATAATGTCTGCCATCGTCTTTCTCACGTGCTTCAAAAACATTTTATCTTTTCGCAACAAGCATGGGACATTTTCATTTAAACACTTTCAGTTTTCTTTGTTTCGCACACTGCCACTTAGATAAGACACACGCGTACTTTCATTTGGAGACATTTTTTTAAAATGTCTATAACTTTGTTCGAACGGAAAAAGTCGCTTTGCTAAAACATTCATAATATTTCGCAACCAACACAAAGCGTTTCCTTTACAAGCTTTACCGAACACTTTGTTCAGAGGGTGTATTTCGTAGACGTATATGACGATATCCAACGATTTGACAGAGGTTCGAAAGACGAAAATCATGATATATGGTTGTCTCACGAACTGGAAGATAGCACAAAAAATATACATATATATACCAGGTTAAGAGGTATCCAAAAAAAAAGGAATAATTGAATTACAACGAGGACTGTTGTAGCAGCATATTACTGATTATATAGAATCAAATAAAAAGTATATATTTCCCTACTTCGATATTGAGCACGCTTGTACTAACATCATTAAACTAGATTGGTTAGTTTATCTCTGGATATATATATATATATATATATATATATATATATGTGTGTGTGTGTGTGTTTGTGTGTGTATATATATGCATGCATGTATGTATGTATTTGAGTGCGTGTGTATATTAATAAGAAAATTTGTCTTTTCACGTGTTAAAATTGCAGAACGCGTCCATGTATAATACAATAGATCATACTATTTTTCTGCTAGTTTAATTTACAGTCCTGAAGTTTCTGTGTTAAGGATAATTGTGTTGCTAAATTGTTATTGTTCCTTGATCTAAAGGGATAATTGTTTAGTCCAATAACAATTTACACTCCCAATTACCCTAACCCCTCAAATAATTCATAAGTTATATGCCTCGCTTTTTGCTTTCCACGCTTATATCATATATATATATATATATATATATATATATATATATATATATATATATATATATATATAATATCAAGTTGAGACAAAAACTTATTCATTAATTGAAGTCTTCTTATGTTACTTCGTGGAATGTTTATGTTTAATCTTGGATGCATTTTGGACACAACAGATTTGAACCATATCTTCATTTTAAAATGTGAGAAAAATCGCTGAGAAAAATAATTGGATATCAATTTATATGTCGTGAATTGTAAGTCATGTTTAATTTTAGAACAGTGTTTGGTGGGTAGCTGTTCTGTATAAATCCTGGTGATGAAGAGCTTTCGGTGAGTAGCTGTTCTGTATAAATCCTGGTGATAAAGAGTTTTCGGTAAGTAGCTTTTCTGTACAAGTCCTGGTGATGAAGAGTTTTCGATGAGTAGCGCTTCTGTACAATTCCTAGTGATAAAGAGTTTTCGGTGAGTAGCTGTTCTGTACAAGTCCTGGCGATAAAGTGTGTTCTGTGAGTAGCTTTTCTGTACAAGTCCTGGTGATGAAGAGTTTTCGGTGAGTATCGCTTCTGTACAATTCCTGGTGATAAAGAGTTTTCGGTAAGTAGCTTTTCTGTACAAGTCCTGGTGATGAACAGTTTTCGGTGAGTAGCTGTTCTGTACAATTCCTGGTGATAAAGAGTTTTCGGTGAGTAGCGCTTCTGTACAAGTCCTGGTGATAAAGAGTTTTCGGTGAGTAGCTCTTCTGTACAAGTCCTGGTGATGAAGAGTTTTCGGTGAGTAGCTTTTCTGTACAAGTCCTGGTGATGAAGAGTTTTCGGTGGATAGCTCTTCTTTACAAGTCCTGGTGATGAAGAGTTTTCGGTGAGTAGCTGTTCTGTACAAGTCCTGGTGATAAAGAGTTTTCGGTGAGTGTCTGTTCTGTACAAGTCCTGGTGATAAAGAATTTTTGGTGAGTGTCTGTTCTGTACAAGTCCTAGTGATAAATAGTTTTCGGTGAGTAGCTTTTCTGTACAAGTCCCGGTGATAAAGAGTTTTCGGTGGGTAGCTCTTCTGGACAAGTCTTGGAGCTCAAGAGTTTTGCGGTGGGTAGCTATTATTTACAAGTCCTGGTGATAAAGAGTTTTATGTTGGTAGCTGTTCTGTATAAGTTACAGACTTTTAATTTTTTCGGATGAAGAGCAAAAGACAGTTCTTATGTTGAAACGAAAGAATTATGTGCCGGAATACTAAAAGATGCAATATTTCTATGGAGCAGTTCTGGTTTTTGATTGGTTGCTAGCAGAACGTGGCTTCATTTGATTGGTTCAGTTACGATAGTCAGCGTCTATAAGTAGAACTTTCCAACTTTCGATGCGCATACCCCTTTTTATATCACCGATATTGTAACAATACATGTTAATACATCTAGCCTATAAGGTTCGTAGAGAAATATCTATAAAGAATTTGTCATTTATTCTGTTAGTATGTCGATTTTTTTGTTCGGTGCGGTTTTCCCTCTGTCACGTTCGTGTTTGAAATAGCATTTAACAGGACCGGTTACATTTAATCTATATAAATAAAACAGTAGATGCATATGTGTGTGTGTTTGTGTGTGTCTGTGTGTAAATATTTAACCGATAAACTTATAAACTACTGGTCACATAACACTGGAATTAACAGGAAATTGTAATCATACACCAAAGATGGTTTATAAGGAGTAAATACCTTTTGTTTGAATGGATGAATAACGCGTACAGAAATATGCCATCAGGTTTAAATGCAAAATGTCAATTTAAATTTGCCGACATGTTTCTATTTCTTTCTGCAAATCTCTAAATTCAAATTACTCCTTCAAGCTGTTTTATATTAAATCTTTTTTTCTCTAGCTCATCAAAAGAAGACGCGGCTGAAGCGCTAAATGTTTCGGTATCGATAATAGCTAATAGCACCTAAGTAATGTTTTAAAACTTTTGAAATCACGACTATATACAAGGTAAAATATAATATTAAATAGAAAATTGGCCCCGTAATAATAAATACCCAGTAAGGCCGCCCCCCCGCTAATTCTCAAATAAAATTTTGGTTGGTTGACTCAACTTATGTTTGAAATAAAACTTTTGTTGATTTGTCATGATGAAGTTTGAAATAGGAGTTTTTTTAATCGGTCAGGTTTTAAATTGAAATCACATTTTTGTTAATCTGTCGTATTCACGTTTCAAAGAGCATTCTGGTAGGTTTGCAACACTCAATTTGTGATGGCATTTTAGCTGTTTTGTCACGACAGCCATGTTGGAAACAATATTTGGCTCATTTTTTTATTATATTAATTTTAATATGCAAAATAATATTTTATTTGGTCGTTAAAGCTTAAGTGTAGAATAAGATACTAAATGGTCTGGCAGGCTGAACTTTGAAATAAAATTTTAGTTCATTAGTGACGCTGAAGTTGGGAACCATCATCTTATTCATCATCCTCCGAGTAATCGCAAACAAATAAATATGGTATTCATCAGAATAATATTAAACATCGTTGTATTATTCACCATCATTATAAGCATCGTCTTTATTGTATGCATCATCATCATTATCATCACATCCATATTAAGCATATTAACAGTATCACTATAATCATCATTTTCATCATGATCATCATATTCATCATCATTGTATTCATCATCTTCATCATCATTATCTTAATCATAATAATTTTCAACAACATCATCTCAATCATAATCATCTTTATCATAATCATCATCTTAGTCATAATCATCATTTTGATCAACATCATAATTTTAATATCACCATATTCATTATGATTATCTTTATCATCATTATTTTCATAATCTTATACTTAATCATCATAGTTTTAATCATCGCAATATTCATCACCATAATTTCAATCATCATCATCATCATCATCATCATCATCATCATCATCATCATTGTAATCATCATCATAATTATCATAGTTATCATCATTATTACTATACTTACATCATCATATTCATCCATATTATAATCATTACTCATCATAATCGTCATCAGTATATTCACCGTCATAACCATATTTATCATAATTATATTCATGATCATCGTAATCACCATCACCATATCTATCTATCTATCTATCTATCCATCATCATCATCATCATCATCATCATCATCATCATCATCATCATCATCTTCGGTTTAACTGATTCTTTACAGACTGGCAAATGTGGAATGGCTTTCACTAATTGACCTCTAAACTAACATCTTGTTAGGTCTTTATTTATCCTCTTTCTGACATCTTAACCCTTATCATGTCTTATCATATTTCCATCATATTTCTGTATCAACTGATTGTGATACTTGAACTTTTCTTCATCTACCACAACCCGATCCATTCTTTCAACGTAGCCATAGCAACAAAATCACTCGTTTTACACACATTTCCTTATATTCTCCAGATTACATCTTCCTCTGAGATCATCAGATTAAATTCTATCTTTGAGACTCACCTGCAATAAATATCGAATAATTTTCAAATCCTTTCATTCTTATGCAGTGTATTTCCTTAACTCTGAATGATCGTGGCCGAATTCAATTCCAATTCTTAATACACGTTTAGATTTACAGTGTGAACTAACATTACATGTATTAAGTTTGAAAGGTCACAAGTGTAATCAAGATCAGGTCAGTCCAGTTAAATGAAGATTGTTATTTCCATGGCAGGTGCTCATCTGAGCTCCAATCTCTAGCCCCCCCTCGCAAACATTTTACGAAAAACACCCGTCTAGCTGAAATCACTGTCAAAAATTTTCCCCACTCTTTATCTGTGCCTAAATCAAAACGTAGATTCATTGAACAATGCTTCTTTCTTAGAACTGTACGCATGTGGAACTCTGTTCCGTCTGCTTGCTTCCCACCTGACTACAACATTGATGTCTTCAAGTCCAACGTAAACAAATTCCTGATGAACCGCCCCATTAAGTAGACATTTTTACTAAACCCCCACACTAACGTACTGTACATGCAATAACCCTTATCCCTGAGTGGCTTCCGGGCCTTGATAAGTGGTGATCACTTTGTAAAAAAAGAAAAGAAAAAGATTGGCTACAGTTACAACATAATCAAAAACGATACCTTTTCAGATACTTATATACTAAGAACGAACTTTCCTCAAGCTCTTAGGGTTAACATTCACAAACAACATGAATTGGAACAAATACATTGAGGTAATTGCCAAGACTGCTGCTAAGAAAGTGGGCTCTTTCTTCCGTCTCTCACACCTAATCTCTACAAGGCCACTGTTCGCTCATGCATGTAGTATTGTTGCCGTATCTGGGCTGGTACATCTGCCACTTGTCTTTCGCTCCTTGACAAGATTCAAAAAAGAGCCGTCAACCTAATAGACCCTGAACTACCAACTAAACTCCAACCTCTGTCTCCTTGCCGAAACGTAGCATCATTGTACCTGTTTTATAAGAATTTCAATGGCGAGTGCTCTGACGAACTTAAAGCATAAGTACCCCCTCGACAAGCCCGATAATCAGCAAAATCCCACCCCTACATTGTAGAAGCCCTAGATGCAGTAATACCTTCTTCTTTAATAGTTTTTTTTTCTCTCAGACTGCTGCACTTTGGAATTCCCTCCCGGGCGCCTGCAAATGCAGAAATTAAAGTGTAATGTAATACATCTCACTGCCAAACTCTCTAAATAGTATCCCTGCAAATCTGCGCCCGAGTAGTAGCCCCTCACAACTAAGTGGCTCTGTGCGTTGTTAGGAGTTAATGTACAATAAAAAAAAAAGAACCTAAAATTTCGGTTGACATGTTAGGCCTGCAAAAAATAACCCTACAATTCCCGTGTAAGCATCTCCATCTTAACAAGCAACCATCCATCCACTGACAATAAAGATATATTTTGTAGTTTCATATATCACTGTGCTATTATTATTTTAAACAAAGACGAAATTCAACATAAGACTAAGAAAAAAAGAATAATTTTCATTACGCTGTTAAATTCTAAATGTTATACCACGCAGGTAAAACTTAAAGAGAAAGTGGTATCAAGTTTATGTATGCTCGAGTTCTGCTCCTTATACGTCGAGATTTCCCCATTGCCAAAACATCAAAGAAACTTGGAATTTGTGTTGATTGTGTTCATGTTCTTGTTAAAGGCAGGGTATAAGCGATGTCCTCATCAAATTTCATCTCAACAATTATGTTGGTTGAGTGTGTCGAATTTGACAATGTAAGTTTTTTAAGATACTACAGTCGATGTTTCTTGGCTAGTCGCTAAATCATCCAAACAGGCGTCTTGAAACTTCTTGCTAGCCTCTCGAACAAACACGAACGTTAATTTCGAGTGGGAAATAGTCCATCGTAACAGTGGCAAGCAGATAAGTGTTTGTCTATGACCCGATGTAATTTTGATAGCGCATTGTTTATGATTTTGGAGCGATTAAGAAGTTATAATAACTAATTTTATGGCGATGGTTACAGAGAGAGAGAGAGAGGGGGTGGAGAGAACGGGAGAGAGAGAGAGAGAGAGTACTAAGCAAATGTTAATAAAAAAGCGTGAGGGGAGAGTGCGATACAGCTTTTTTCGGCGACATGAGGATATCTAAAACAGAGATAGAGCCTGGGAGAGAGAAAGAAAGAAAAGAGAAAGGCTGGTGTGATTGAGAGAGGCTGAGGAACAAGTAAGAGTGGTTGATGACTGACATAAGGAGATAGATTGAGGAGAAGAAAGAGACAGCAGAGAGAGAGAGAGAGAGAGAGTATAATTACCTGAGCAAGAACGATTGCTGGGGAGAGAGAAAGTGTGAGATAGTGATCGCCGACGATACGATGATAGCTAAAGGAAAAGAAAGAGAATGGGGGGGAGCAGAGAGAAATAAACATTCTAAGAATGACTGAGCGATATTGAGCTACAGAGAGAGCGAGAGAGCGAGAGAGAGAGAGAGTGAGTATGTGAGTGAGTGAGAGAGAAAGAAATCATGTGATACAGTTATTGCAGACGACAAAAGCATAGTTAGACGGAGAGAGAGAAATAGAGAGAGAGGGAGAGAAAAGAGAGTCTGAGCATCACCAAGCGAGAGCTGGGTAGAGATATATAGTGTGATACTGTGGTTGCAGATGGCATGTCCATAGTTAGACGGAAAGAGAAAGAGAAAATAACAGAAAAAGAGAGAGAGAGAGCGAGAGAGAGAGTGTGTGCGTGAGAGAGAGAGGGAGGGTATATAAAGAGAAATAGAGTGAGAAAGTGATTGTCGACGACACAGGAATGATTAGAGACAACGAGAAAGAGAGAGATGGTGAAGCTGAGAATAAACGAGCGTATATTTTAGAGAGAGAGAGAGAGAGAGAAAGATCGTGAGAGAGTGAGCGCAGACAGTATGATGAGAACTAGAAATAGAGAGAAGTATATGGTGAGTGGGCAGAGGCTGGAGACCAAGAGTCACAAAAAAGTGCGAGAAGGAAAGAGAAGGTGAATGGACACTCATAGATTGTCAAATAAAAGGTGCCGATTACGTTAACTCTTAGCAGATATCACACACCTTGTGTTTCTTGTTAATACGAAAGTCATACAAAGGAGGAGAAACTTGGATTTATCAACAATGACGAAAGTTGGGAATTGAGTAGATAAACTATTTTCGCTCTGCCACCGTAAGTTTCATATTATTCACTTGACTCCAAGGTTTTTGTGTTCTTGTTTATTGTAATCTTCCTACTTTAACCTTTTTCATTCACAAAAAGAATCATATTTCAACAAAGACAAAAGTTCTCTTACATATGACCATTTTTAAAAATTTTTTTCAGAAAGGTTATCAAATTTTATTCTCGGTCATGACGTCAATTCGTTGATAATAATTGGTCCTTACTCTCTTCCTTCTTCTTCTTCTTTCGCTCCCTTTCCTCTCTCTGACACACACACACAAACACACACACAAACACACACACACAAACACACACACACACACAAACACGCACACACAAACACACACACACAAACACACAAACCCACACACACAAACACACAAACACACACACAAACACACAAACACAAACACACACACAAACACACACAAACACACAAACACACACACACATTATATACAACATGCCAGCTGATATAAAAAAGACCGCTCGGCAATTTGAAAAGATATCCAGAAAAATCGAAAAAAGAATAACGCTGTCATGTTCAAACAGACGTGTTTGACTACTGACTTGCTGCCAATATATATATATATATATATATATATATATATATATATATATATATATATATATATATATATATATATATATATACGGATAAATATATTATTTAATTATTGAAATTCTTTGATAATAAGTAATTTGTATATTTATTTATTTGGGGACTGTTATCCTCATCTTGATAATTATTGTTGACGACCTGACGAAGGTCAAAGTAAGAGTCGACGGGAAAGTCGTGAAACAGCAACTATACAGACGAAAGACGCGTACGAAGACAAATCGGGGGTTTCTTGACTGGATAAAGTCTTCTGACTAGGAATAATTATCACTTCCTATAATGATTATCCCGTAGACATGAAATAGCAGTATCAGTATGTTAATTATTAATATCTATTTAATATATGTATGCATGTATATATATATATATATATATATATATATATATATATATATATATATATATAATGATAAAAGTCCACGTATGCTACTATGATAGTGATTTAAAGATTACGAGGGGTTTTGAAGCATGAAAAACGATGTTACTTTTCGTATTTAATATTTTTATTGTTGTGTTTTATATTTCAAGCGGACCTCCGCTCTTGGTCACAAAAAAGTATCGAAATGAAAAAAAAAATAATATTTTGATATTTTTTGTGACCAAGAGCGGAGGTCCGCTTGAAATATAAAAAAATAACAATAAAAATATTAAATACAAAAAGTAACATCGTTTTACATATAACCCTTAAATCACTATATATATATATATATATATATATATATATATATATATATATATATATATATGTATATATATATATAAATATGTATATATATTCAATAAGGGAGTAATCACCAACAATGTGTGTTTTTTAACATTATTTTATTATTCCGTGTCTTGGTTTTTCATTGGGAATTATGTTTGGATCATTGTAATAATGTTTTTAAGTCATTGAAATCGTTTTTACGCGCGTTTCAGACGTTTTGTGATGCGTCCTCGTCAGAAATTATTTTCAAATGTGTTGGAGATGTAAAAATGGCGATTTTCGTAGTTAATTTGAAGTTTTTCCAATGGGTGGAGGCTTGTAAGTGTTTATTATTCATTGGCATGCTCAATTTTTATTACTCTTTTATTGCTCTTTTATTGGGATTGTCGAAGGAGACTGCTGATCTGGCTATCTCTTTCTGCTAATGTTTTTTCTTTTCCTTTAGGGTGGGGTAGTGTGTGTGTGTGTGTATGTATGTGTGTTTGTGTGTGTGTGTGCGCGTGTTTGTGCGTGTGTGTGTTTGCTTTTGTTGGTTTGGGAATGTGTATATTGTTTTATAGTATTTTGGGGTTATTTGCTTCCTTAGGAAGGCGACCGTGGTCCGAGATGAGGTCGTTACTAATGTGTATGTGTGGGGAGGGGTGACTACCTCTTTTGAAATAAGGGTAGGGGTGCTTTCATTCTATTTTGATATTTATTTTTTGGATTCTTGGATTTTAGTATTGTGATTTTTCGTTTCAGTCTTTTCGGATATTCCTTATATTATGTTTGTTTAGAAAGAGCAGTGTATTTAAAATATGTATAGGGGATTTGTTAATGTTTCTATTTATTTGTCTCCCCATGTGGGTATGGCCAGACCCAGGATCGGTTCCTAGTGTGGAGAAGATTTTGTTCCCCAGAGGGGGCATTGGAGGGGGTATAGGTATGGGAGGGGGATGATAGAAGGGATGATAGTTGTTTCAGTCATGAGGGGGTTCTCCTCCACTGACTGAGGAGGGAGCGAGGTGTTGGAACAGATATTATACTATGGTTCTAAGTGTTTCCTAGTGTTGTTGGTTTCGAGGTTAAGTAGGGTTGGTATTGTTCAGTGTGTTGTATTAGAGATAGGGGGGGTATGTCTGTGTGTGGTTGTATGCGCGCACGTGTGTGTGTTTTAATGTGTCGGTTATGATTTATGTGTGGGTGTGTATATGTGTATGTGTATGGATGTGCATGCGAGTGTACTTTGCATTTCATGTTTTTGTGTGATGATATAAGGCTCTGTTCAGTTCAGGAATTAATCTGGTGATGAAGTTTTTTTCCTGTGTAAGTAAATAAAAATAATTGTCTGTTTGGAAGATTGGCATTATTTTAAAGCTGTTTCCACTGCATGTGTGTACGTGTTTTGAAACATAGAGGTGTCTGTTATCTGCAATTTTGATGTTGCTCTTATGTAATGCCACTATTGCTGAAATTTTTGGTGGCGCCTATGTAGGATTTGTTGCATGTTGTGCATCTTAGTGCATATACTACATTTCTGGAGGTGCAATTTAGATCCTTTTTTATTTTGAATGTTTGTGCTGGTTTTTTGAATGTGTATGTGTTACCTCCTATTATTTATTTACTTACACAGGAAAAAAAACTTCATCGCCAGATTCACTCCTGAACTGAACAGAACCTAATACCATGTTGGGATTTTGAATGTGTATGTGTTACCTTCTATTATTATGTCACATACTCCACATCGCGGTTTGTTGCAATGTTCAAAAATACACATTGTTGGTGACTACTCCCTTATTTAAATATACATCTTTCTTTCGTTGGAATTTCTTAACCCTTTATATATATATATATATATATATATATATATATATATATATATATATATATATGAGACAATAAGAATGGAAAATGAATTCACAAACACTATATATATTGGAAAATATAGAATGATTCATTTATTTAATAAGGATATGCATACAATTATTTGGGAGATAAAGGGGACTCTTTATACCAAGGTATTTCGAAGCTTTATGCTTTTCATCAGAAGAGAGAAGGTGCAAAGTAACCTAATGGGGGTATGACGTCTAACGAGGAAATTATCAGAAACGAAATAAGTAATTTTGTTTTTGTTAGGGGAAACCATATTGAAATCTAAGATAAAGGAGGAGTGTATTATATAAAGTATAGTGTCAAAAGGAGTATAGTCTGCAGCAGTCATTTTATATCATAGTTTTCCTTTTCCTAGAGAGGTTGCCTTCACCACGGCTTACAGAGCCCTCTCCACCCACCATGCCATTTGATTCATGACTGGAACTAAGGTTGCTAGGCACCAGAACATATTCCACATGCCGGTGGGTTATATGCCGCAGCTTACAGGGCCTAAGCTCCTCTAGAGTTTTTTTTTTTTATAATCAAATAAAATAATTGGTTCTAATAGTTTGCTTGAAGCAGTAATTACTGAATAAAACACTTAATTTAAGTGCATGCGTACAAGACAAAACCTGAAAAAAGCAACTGACGATACAATGGTGAAACGCACTGTGCAGTTTTACTTTTATTGATTAATTCATGTGGGTATATGTATAACTATACATATGTACGTATATATATATATATATATATATATATATATATATATATATATATATATATATATATATACTAGCTGTACCCGGCCACGTGTTGTTGTGGCTCAGTTTGTTAAAATGGAACACATGTGAAAGTAGAGAAAAGTTTTATTCTTTTTTTCAAGAGAATGTACAAATTTTTTATTTTTTAACAGATGTTAAGAAAATAAACAGAAAAAATCTTCCATCATTAATTATGCAAAAAAATAAATAAAATGTTGATTTAGTGTTTCAATATGCTTATAAATTACGATAAAACTTGCTGAGTATGCACTGTTTTACGGTTGTTGTAAAAATGGAACGGAAACTTAAATTTCGCTTCGTTTTAATCTTTCTTAATTTTTTAATTGTGCCCCCCCCTTCAAACGAATATAATCAAAACAGTAACATTCAACAATTGTACTTTATGTATATAAAACACAAAATATTTATTAATTTTTTTTTTTAAGTTAATAACGAAAGGGAAATAATTACATTTTTAAACGAAAAAGTCTGTTTGGTATATCTTTTTGTTATTTTTTACATAAGTCCAGCTTACCATTCACATTGGAAATGTCGCCATTTATAGGTTGTCGGGTACGTTTACAATGAATAAACACTCCAATCTAGTAGATGTATCAGAATCTTTGTAGGAATTTGTTACACCCCTATCACGAAACTGCGAATAAAATATAAAAATCTCGTAATTTCTCTTTTTAAAGTGGGTTGTTTATTTTCTTTATGGATGATACTTCCAAAATAAACTATTAAAGTTGTTTTAAAAGTAATAGAAATATTTTTTTTTTATTTTTTAAAAAACAATAATGAATTTTACGAACTCAATATTTTTCAATTTTTTAACTTTAAAAATCTATCAAAATTTTTCTATTGATTCTATTTTTACGATATTTTCAGGGTCAATGTGAAATTTTATGGTCTTTCCAATAAACCGAATATAATATTTCAGACATACGTTTTTTTATTCACGCCCCCCCCCCATTTTCAAGTGTCTAGTAAAAAGTAAATAATTAATTTACACACCAAACCTTTATATATCACAAATTGAAGAGAAAAGGTCAATAAGTAATATATTCAAATTTAAAACAAAAAAAGTAGTGTATTTTAGAAATTTACCTGTAAAGCTCGAAGTTTAAAACCTGTTTTATTAAACCACGTTGTTTGTTTTTTCTTTTGTTTTTTTATGAAACCTTGGTCCTTGCTCCTTTAATTGAAAAATATTAGAGCTTTAATTACATTTTTCGAGTAGTTATAAGCTTGGAAAGACAGGGGGTAGAATAATTCACGCCTCCCATTTTGAAATGTATATTAAAAAGTAAATAATTTATTCACCAAAGTGTTATATATCACAACTTGAAGAGAAAAGGTCAATAAATAATAGAATTTAAAACAAAAAAGTAGTGTTTTTTAGAAATTTACCTGTAAAGTCCGAAGTTAAAACCTTTTTTTTTTTTAAACATTTTTTTTTAATGAAACCTTGGTTCTTGCTCCTTTAATTGGAAAAAGTTTAGGGATTGAGTTAAATTTTTCGAGGAGTTATAAGCTTGGAAAGACGGGGTGGAATTATTCACTATTTTTCACGAAATTTCTTACACACCTACCAATCTACCCATGTAAAGAACGGCTTTCGGAATAGACACCCTTAACCTTGCCAGAATACCCGAAAAGCTATAAAGTTGAAGTGTCGAATCTACCCATGTAAAGAACGGCTTTCGGAATAGACACCCTTAACCTTGCCAGAATACCCGAAAAGCTATAAAGTTGAAGTGTCGAATGTGAACAATGAGTTGGACATAAGGTAAAAATGTACCGAATTTAAAAGGGAACGAAATTCAACTTTCCGTTCCATTTTTACAACAACCGTAAAGCAGAGCATTCTATGTAAATTTTACCTAACTTACTGTATTAATGCTATTTTTTTTAAGCAAGAAAAGAAAAAGGTAAATATCCAGATACGCTACTACAGAACACCGACCACTCTAATTTGTTTTTTTAGAGGTAATTGAGGTCGCTGACAACGAATCTGATAGTCAAACTTGGGGCAAATTTACCGTTTGCATGGTATTTACCCCTGAACCCACGAACTTCTTTCCACCATTTTGCAGCTTCCGTTTATGCTACGCGCATGCACGCTGTAGCATAAACGACGACTTCACCAAGCAAACTACGTTGGGGGGGGGAGGGGACTTTTTTTCCAGGACATAGAATTTTCTAATTTTCAAAAATACATTATAGCGCTTTTTGGATGAAAAATTTAAAATTAACTGAAAAAGAAATAAAATAAGAAAAAGAAAGCACACCAAGTTGGAGTAGGGGGGTAATTTATCTGGGTTTTTTTTACCTAGAACATAGAATTTTCAAATTTTCCGCAAGTAACGCACCGACATTTACCAATTAGAACACCATTTAACATTTTCCGAAGATTTTACTTTGTACATTGGGGGCGCGAGTGGGGGGGCGGATGTGATGTTGGGGCGTGCGTCCAAACAAATTAGAGTGGTCGGTGTTCTGTAGTAGCGTATCTGGATATTTACCAAAAAAATTTAGGTTTGGCTATAAATTCCTAAACTCATTTCACCCTAAATAATTTAGGTGACTGAAATAGGAATCTAATTAAATCTTTAATTTCCTGAATAGTATGCGATAATTCATTTTTCTTCGAGTTATATCAAATTCATTAATACGGACTTTAGGGGCTTTTTTCGTAATGTTACTGTAAAAATTATTTTTGATTGTTACAAATTACGATGCTTTAAAAAAAGCAAAAATAAATTCTTGCGTTTTTTATTTACTACTGAAAACCATAACTTTAGTAAAGGTATTTTTGTTTAAACAAAATAAAACATTTTAACTAAGACTTAAGTAAAAATAATTAGTTCATTATATTCTGCGATCATAATTTGAAAAATACTGCAATTTTCATTAAAATTCGTTAATTTCCTGATTTTTGGTGAATTTTTAAGTAAAGGGAGGAGTCAAAATGTGTATACACTTTGAGCGTCGGCGTTCATTTTGCGACCACGTGTGGTTAATTTAAATCAAATTTCAATCACATGGTTACATTATCAATAATCATGTAATTAAACCCATTGAAAATTTACCGATATTGTAAACACATTCTGTTTACATTAAGCCTGTAGTGTGTTTTTAGTGATGCAATGTTGTCAACTGAAATTTTAAAAAAACCCGCGAGATCAGGAGAATCCTACAATAAAAAAATTATAAATATAGTATATTCAATATATAAAATGTTCCGTGTTTTCTCACTATATGTTTCTGGAATTATATTGAAGCGGTTAGCTCCCTAGAGGCTTACATATTATATCAGCTAGTTTTGCCTGTTTTTTTCAGAGAGGATATTTTTTTGCAGGAAACAAATCATAAACTCAAACTTTTTATAATAAAAGTTAAATTGAAATATACTGCAAATTAAACATCACAATAATGGTGCAACATATTTTGAAATTAGATTAATAAAAAACAAAAAAACTTTGTTTAGCATAGCAAGCGACAAACTTTTTCCTGGCCTTATATAATAAAGAAAAGATGTGTAAATTAAAAAATTAGGAAGATAAACAAATGAATTATGTTTTTTTGTTTTTTTTTACTTATCGAGTTAACAGAAACTGAAATCTTTCAATTCGTGGCTGTGAAATGAATCGAACCGGAAGTTCAGTTTTATCAACAGAACAGATTCGCAGTAACGGTTAAAAAATATATTCATTTTATTTAATATTTTAATAATTCGCGAGGTAAATTTATTTTAATAACGTAAAAACATACCTTGACTCTAAAGATGGGTTGTCTGAAAATTTCAAATAAATTGGTAACGTAGAAATATGGTTTTATTCTTTTGTAACGAACCAAATTTACATTTATATATATATATATATATATATATATATATATATATATATATTATAATATATATATATATATTTCTGTAGAAATATTGTTCTTATAATATATACCAGTCCTTATTTAAGGAGCTCAATGTAATAACAGAGCAATACAGTGAAAAAATGACAAAAATCTATATTCCAAAATTCATGATGTTGACCATCATATTATTTATTCCTTTAATCCAGTTGACATTTAAAATTCTTGACAGTAATGTTTCGTAGAGCAAATTCAGACATTTAATTATTATATCAATCAATGAATCTATTATGTACATGTGTGTGTGTGCGTGTACATGTATTATATAATATATATAGAGATATATGCATATGTATATATATATATGTATATATGTATATATATATGTATATATATATGTATATATATTGTGTATGCGTATTGTGTATTATACAATGGATGTATATATATATATATATATATATATATATATATATATATATATATAATACAATATTTTACCTGTAGGATGTGCCACAATAAAAATTTTTACATATAAGATATATAACGATAAAAAAATACCCTTGATAGCCCTTGGCGAAGTATCAAGTATTCAGCTACTGACAAGATTAGAATTACATTACAATCTCATGTAGTGAGTTCAATCCCGGCTACGGCTGCGCTGAATAGAAGATATTCTTACTTGCATCAGGGTGTCGGTTACTGACTCCGTGAACCTTAATTTCGGAATATCTTCACGTTTGTCAGGCGTGTGTTCGACTTTATATGTTTAACTGTGTTTATTAATGCGTGAGGTATTTTTAGACGCAAGGATGGATTTTTATTGGAAAGGAAATCCAGCTCCCTAAAATTGGTATCTAAATGCGAATTGAAACAAGATTAAAAATTGCATCAGTCTCAAAGGATTATTTATTGACAAGGGAGAGAAATGAGAATGTATGATATTAGAACCGATAATACACTTAGCTCCTTGCTAAAATGCTGTCGATTCTATATATATGTCTATATATTTAAAAAAACTGACTCATGTTTCCTATTATTTGATTTTGTTTTTGTCCCCTTTTCCCCAGTTGGCTCTTATTGACGTAATTAAGAAAAAATGTCTAATAGGCGGTAGGTGTGCACAGTATTATTAACATGGTTAGAAGACTGATAAAGTTTCATCAAAATTTTGCTAACACTCATCAAACGGGAGGAAAAGATAGGTAAAAAATCCGATATGGATTTTTTTTTTTTTTTTTTACTATCTGCAATTTTATTGGCATGAAGGCTCAAAGGTCGTGTATTGCGGATCTAGTAAAAAGCAGGTGTGGTTCTTTAGAATAAAATCTATATTTAATTTTAAAATACAGAAAATCTATTTAAAAAACTTTAAAATATAATGTACGTACCCCTCACCGAACAAAGATATCATATTCCACTAATCACGTAAATAATCAAGTTAGAAAATTAAATAATCAACTTGAAAAGTTATTATTTTTTTCGGAGAAATAGATAAAGGGGAGCCAAATATTTTTAGACGAATAGATAAAGGAGGGACAACTCAATTCAAAGTATCGAGATCGACAACAGCTTTGTAATAGATAATATTTTTCTATATAATAAAATCTACTGGATCAATTTAAGTGATTTTTGCAACATAACATATTCGTTCTGTGACATGTACGCACACGATAAATATTTCTCTGCAATTTAGATTTCTTTTAAAATAGGTTGAATTCTTAAAGAAGATCAAATCAGTTTATACATTTTCCCGATTAGTTTTTGTTTTGTTGTTGTTGATTGCAGATAAGTAAATATGTTTATTTCATTAAATTGAAAATCAGTGTTCCAAATCACGACAATTATATTCTCCAGCAGTGTTAATTTCCGTTTATCATGGGTAGGAAAGATGCAATCTCAATATGAAGTGGGTTATTACAAAGATGCAGTGTTATGTGAATTAATCTGATCACTGTTCTCATCTTGAATGTCATTTTCACAACGCTGCGATCGATGTAACCTCCGGCGTTATTTAGGTGTATCTTGTCGAACGCGATAATTTGGTCGAATGGAAGTATTTATTTACTTAACGGAGGTGAGTGTTATTGTTCCGTAAGCCATAACTGGAGAGACGTCCTAAGTAATTCGCAAGTGTATTTTCCGGTCGCCACACTAGGAATTGAACCTGAAACTTTCAAGAGAATAACATGTTTACAATTGAATTTTCCAAATATTTTAACTACTGCGCCACTGGTCTGCAAGCTACCCTCATTAAGTAAATAAAAGGTTCCGTTCGAAATTCAGTCCAAATTCCCAAGTTCGACAGAAACATTCTGAGTTCGACAAGATACACCTGAAGAAGGCCAGAGATTACATCGACCGAAACGTTGTTAAAATGACACTCCAGAATCCAAATAATACGAAATAAAAATCTTAATCTTTAAAATTCAGAAAAAAAAATGCAAAGTGTATTTGCTAATAACTTGATTTAAAACGCCTATTA
This sequence comes from Euprymna scolopes, assembly GCF_053919585.1. Lineage (NCBI taxonomy): Eukaryota > Metazoa > Mollusca > Cephalopoda > Sepiida > Sepiolidae > Euprymna > Euprymna scolopes. The sequence continues at coordinate 11,167,513 of NC_136514.1, read as the reverse complement.
ATTGTACAAGTTTGGATATACGTGCGTCGAAGCAATCGGGTATAAAGTATATAACGAGCACTCTTCTCATGTGGTTAAACATAGTTACGATTTTAATGAGCATTTCTGTGGAAATTAAGCTAACAATATGTTTTATTAGATGTCGGTTAGTGGAGTTTTATGGTTGTCCTGGTCAGCTCATTAATCGTTTTATTTTTCAGAAATATATTTTGTTATTGGACATTGCAATAGATGTAAACTATAAGAAGTTTTAAAATCTGTTAAGGAGACGTTGACATGCCGTAATATTATTGTTGTTATCTATAACGATCGTTTTTTCTCATGAATTAGTTCCTTGTAGTCTAGGCGTTCTTTAAGCCTTTATGTATGCATTATCGTCACACATTTAGGGACGTTTGACTGTCGTAAGGGCGATCGGGGTTTGATCCCGGCTTTAGGTAGTTGCCTGTCTAGCCGCACTGATGAGCGAAACAGTACTGTATGTGGATGACTATAATGTTCCTGATCTTGATTTGAGCATATTGGGAAGTGATACACGAGATAAATTTAGCGGATTAAGCGAGGCTCTTTTAGTAAACAAACCGAGCTTAGGTATTCGGACGATGTCAAAACATCATTAATTCACTGCCCGCACAGCAGCTGCTGATTGGCGTAATGGTTCAAAGCCTTGACTGTCGTACGTGCGATCGAGTTTCGATCCTGGCTTGAGGTAGTTGCCTATCTAGCCGAACTGATGAGCAGTGATATAGCGAAACAGTACTGTCCGTGGATGACTATATAAATGTGTATATATATATATGTGTGTGTGTGTGAATATATATATATATATATATATATATATATATATATATATATGCTATACTATACTATTCGTGCCATGATATCGGTCGATGTGGCTTAATATGGTGAAACTGAAAAAAATCATCAAAAAAAAGAGAGAAAATGCATGTTTTTATATGCTTGAGTTCCCAGTACTTGTACATACACAATTTTTGTTGTTCCTTTTTCCCAGTAGATATAGAAATTTTCTGGTTGGACGACTCTAGAATATGCAGCATACAATTGTTCATGTGAGAAACAGTCAGTGTGTAGATGTAAGCTACACAACTTAGAGATTGCTCTTGAGCTTTGTTGATAGTGATTGCAACCGACATTCGCATCGGAAATTGTAATCTTCTTAATTAAGTTTGCGTATCTTGTGGAATAATAGGAATGCGTGGAATGATGACATTTTCACCTTTGTCAGGATTATTGCTTCTATGATATTGTTCGTTAATTCTTTTTTTTACAGCAGGTCGCGTGCCGCGCAAAGCTTGGGCAGGTTGATATTTCGCAACATGATAATTGGCCAATTTTCAATTGCAGTACACGCGGTGACATCCGTGGCAAATCTAGTGACTTCAAAAATTATGTTGGATAATTAACCGCTTCGTCTGTTTCCACAACAGTGTCGAGAGACTTGTATTTGACTACTTCACTTGGAGTTTTAAGCTGAATAAGTTCGTTAAGTTCATGGACATTTTTGCTTTGAACTGCAAGAATAGCTCGTACATTCAGCCAACTGGAATTCTTATAATTGGTTTGAATACCTGGAAAAATCTTTTTCGACGACTCTCTTTTGATGTAACTAAATTACAGAAGTTATGAGGCAACGAAATTCGCCCTGAACTCGGACTAGTCAACACTTTTCCGTTCTCAATTTCCAACAAATGATACGTAAATATTTATGCGGATCGATCGTTCTGCAGCTGGACACGCATATTTTAAGTAAGAAATTATATCTTCACATGGCGTCAAAAAGTAGAATCGTTGAGACAAGCATTTATATTATCTGCTGGTGTTGATCGAGGAATTACAGGTAACGTTTATGTGAAATCTCATGCAATCAAGATTAATGCATTACCGAATGGTGTGACATTGCCACGCAATCTTGCAAGGATCGATCAAGAATCTCAAGTAATATTTTGTGTGTCATTGTGCATTCACCCAAGATTGCATTTCTGCAATATTTTCCCATTCTAGATGTTTTGGAGATATTGAGCATGGGGTTTTAATAAATTGAATGTTTAATAGTAATTTCAAAACAGAATGAGCGGTTCTTCCACCTTGTAGAAAGGTCGCAGCTGTTCCGGATAAAACAAGAGGTATGGCTATGTACTTTTGTGATCGAATGGCTGCCAAAATCAATTTAATTAGGACGATTTTACCAGTTCCTCCTAGTGTTGTTTTAATAAGCAGTAATTTTCAAATAAGTTTCTTTTCTCACTTTAATTAATTTAGATGACTAAAATAGGAGTAGCGGAATTGGAGATAGATATATATAGAGAGAGGTAGATAGAAAGGTAGATAGATAGAGAGGTAGATAGAGAGATAAAAAGAAAAAGAGAGATATAGAGGGATTGGGAGATAAGGATATAGAGAGACAGAAAGAGGGGGAAGGGAAGGAGAGACAGACAAAAAGGGAAAGAGACAAAGGGAGAGAGAGAGAAAGAGACAGATGGAGTTAGCAAGAGGCAGGGAACCAGAGATGGATCGGCATGGAGAAAGAGAGAGAGCAGTAGTGAGAGAGACGGAGATAGAGAGAAAAAAGATAGATAGAAAGAGGGAAAATATAGAGAGATAGAGGGAGAGGTACAGAGGGAAGGAGAAATACAGTGAGAGGGAGAGAAAGAGAGATAAAGATCGAGAAATAGAGATGGAAATGGAAAAAAGAAAGAAAGCGGAAGGGAAAAGAGATAGAGGGGTGATAGAGAGACAGATAAGGAGATAGAGAAAGAGAGGGAGAGATGGGTGAAGAAAGAGAGAGACAGAAAGAGAAAGAGAGAGAGGTAGAGAAACAGACGCTTAACTGCCGAAGACAAAATCAACTTTGGCCAAACTATGGAAATACTAATTAAGGACATTGACAGAAAATGGAAGAGAAACTTCAAGAACTGTAACTGGAACAATGAGAGAAAAAAACCCTCTTACTACGAACTTTAACAAATAAATAGCAAATCGCTTTAAGTAACATAGCATCCTGTCAATACGCAATAAAGACGCTACTGACAATTCCATTTACGTCCCGGTTGAACACAACACTTTTCCTTTGTATTTTAGAAGTTATGAGGATCTGTATGAGGTTGATTTAGCTGATTAATATAATAAGAAAGAAAGCTAACCATGACAATACAAAGTACGTGGTCGTTCTTCTAATCTCATATTTTGAATTTCATTTTCTCTGTGCTTCTAAAAAGTGAATTACTACTAATACTACACATTTGTGTGAGAAGCTGCATACCTACTGGACAGGACAATGCACATTCATCATCTTCGACAAATAGACAATGGCAAACTCCATCATGACAGGTAAAAAAAAGCAAATGTATTGTATTTAAAAAAATCTGATGAGGGCTTTGTTGTAAGTCGAAAATTTAAACTTTAAATAAATGAATATTTGTTTATTTTAAAAAAAAGTCCGCACGCGGTTGTTCTTCTAACCTCATGTTTTGAATACATTTTCTCCGTTTTTCTAAAAAGTGGATTACTACTAGTATATATATATATATATATATATATATATATATATATATATATATATATATTTCAAATCATAAAATTGAAATACTTAATATATATATATATATATATATATATATATATATATATATATATATATATATATATTAAGTATTTCAATTTTATGATTTGAAAAAGTTAATCTTCAAATATGGAATTTTTTATTGTTTAAAAACAAAGGATACAATTGAATAAATCTATTTCCTTAACCCATGAGTTTTCTATGCTTATTCATTTCCTCACCGGGAAAATATTAGCAAATATTTTTATTGGCTTGCAACTTATTTGGTAAAAGCAATTCGCATAGAAAATTAAAATTTAAAAGTTTTTAAAACATTTTAGTTAAGGGAATTGGGTAGGCAGAAAAAGGAACTGAATGTTAAATCTTGAAATGGAAATTCCTGAGAGTAAGAAGCTGAAGAAATCCATCAGGTCTTGTAATGCATCTAATGCCAATCACATACGAACATATTTCCTTCATTTCACCGTTGGTTATATAAGATTATCGGCAAAGATTTTGTTTATATATATATACATATATATATATATATATATATATATATATATATATATATATATATATATATATTTCTAATAAAGTCGATGATGAAGGTTCTCATATTGGATTTACCTCTTTTTACTATTAGGTCCGATTTGACTAGGGACAGACTTCTCTTTGGACAACTGCACTGCCCGGAGAAAAACAATTTTCATTATTTTAGACGTTGTGAATATATATATATATATATATATATATATATATATATATATATATATATATATATATATATATATACCCGCCAAAGGTGTTTTTATATAAGATTCAAAAATTAAATTCAAGTGGTACATCCAATTAGTGAATAAAAATATATCCGAGGGCAAAATAAAAGAACGGTTTATCAAAGAATAATAGTAATTAAAAATCAGATGCAGCTTTGGTGAGCATATTTATAAAATCGCATAAACGAAAATATTTATACTTTCTATGCCTGAAAAATCTCAAATATAAATTCAATTCTACATTCTTATTAAATTCGATAATAAGAGACAATGGGGGTAGGGGCGTGAGAAAAGTTTGTATGGAGGAGGAAAGAAAGAAAGAAAAAAGAAAATATCTTGTGATAGCTGGCACGTGCTTATTCAGACAATGTAGGTCAAGGTAGTTTGAGCATGATTATTCACACGATACAGGTTAAGGTTTTAGTCGTTTGCATAGCAAAATTAATTATCATTTTATTATGTAGATATATATACATACACATATATGTATATATGTATATATATGTATGCATATATATGTATATATATGTATATATCTATATGTATATATATGTATGTATATAGATACATATATATGTATGTATCTATATGTATATATATGTATATATGTATGTATATATATATATGTATGCATATATATGTATATATATTTATATATCTATATGTATATATATATGTATGTATATATATACATATATATATATGTATCTATATGTATATATATATGTATATATGTATGTATATGTATATATATACATATATATATATATATAATCGGAAAGTGATTATTGAAATGTCATACAAATTAATTAAAAACCAAGATCAAAGTATGTTGTTTACATTATTACGCATTAATGACGTTATAATTAGTATTTCCGAACGATACACTTTATTAAATATAATAACATGTATGTAAATGTAAAACAATTATATATCTATATATCTCTAAACATAATAATTATTATGGAGTGTGTGTTTGCGTAAGGTTTTTAAAATAAATGAGAGTTTTCTAAAACCAATTTGGCGCTTATGATATAGGAATAAATACAAGCTACTAAGAATTCTACAACAGCATTTACAAAATGCTTCATCGACTATTTCTGAATGTGTTCGTTTTTTTTTCTATCACCAAAATAATAACCAAAAAACGTATATATATATATATATATATATATATATATATATTTTTACATAGAGGTCACCACTTATCAAGGCCCGAAGGCCACTCAGGGATAAGTGTTATTGCGTGTACAGTAATCAATGAGATAGTATTGTAGTAATCATTAGTATTGGGGGTTTTGATAGTGTATCTTACTTAAGGGGGCGGTTTGTCAGGAGTTTGTTTATGTTGGACTTGAAAGACTCCAAGTTGTAGTCAGGTGGGAAACAGGCAAGCGGCAGAGAGTTCAAGTGGCGTGCAGTTCTAAGAAAGAAGCTTTGTTCATGGAATCTACGTTTGGATTTAGGCACAGATAAAGAGTGGGGAAAATTATTGATGGTAATTTCAGCCAGACGGGTGTTTCTCGTGAAAGATTGGCGAGGGGGGACGAGGGATTGGAGCTCAAATGAGCACCTGTTACGGAAATAACGATAAAATTAAGACAGTCTCTTCTGTGGGAGATAGGTTTAAGGGAAGAGAAAAGGGCATCCCCCACTAAGCCACGAAGTCTATTTTGTACTCTGTCAAGGCAGGATAGGCTTTTTTAGCAGCTCCTGCCCAGATGTGGCAGCAGTACTCTATCCTTGGGCGTAATTGGCTTTTATACAGATAGAGAATTGCATCAGTAGTGAGATATCTTCTGGAGCGGTAGAAAGATCCCACCATTTTCCCAGCGTCCCTGGCAACAGATTTGTTATATGTGTTCCATTTCAGATCAGGAGTAAAGATTAAACCCAGAAGCTTGTCAAAAACATGGAGCCTCCCCAAGACGAGAACCATCCATTTTAGTTGATGCCAGATGGGGATCAGAGCGTTGATGATGTAAAGATAGAACTTGGCTTTAGATGCATATATATATATATATATATATATATATATATATATATATATATATATATATATATATATATTGTGACGATTGTGAGATATGTCAATATCGTATAAGGTGCACGTCACATGGGAATCTCGTCCGGAAAATGAGTTTTTATTAAATGAATAAATAAAAATCAAAAGGATCCTTAATTTTATTGGAAAAGGAAAATGATACGGACGCCATGTATCGGGAACTTTGAAGTAAAAACAAACAAAGAAAAATGTGAATCACGTAAAAAAAAATTTTTCAACATATAGACAAAGAGACTAATCATTACATTGGGGGCTCGACGGCCAAGTCAACAGAAAACTTACAAAATTGAGTTGCTTCAACTTCCCATACAACCAAGAAAGATTGATGGGATAGAAGATTGTTTCATAGAGTTAGCACTGGAGAAGCTAGAAATGATGAGAAAGAGTATCCTGATGGAAATCGGAGACAAGCTAGAATTGAAAAGCAAAATAGCAATGAGAAAAGAAAAAAAACTAATCCAAATAATATCTGAACACATGTTGGACTAGCAAATCTTTGATCTAGAGGTAATAAACAGCTAACATAGAATTAGTAAATTTCAAGCTACAGACGAGGCTAGAATTTGAGAAGGCCAAGTTAGAGCAAGAGATAAGACTAAGCGAAATTAGTTTATAAGTACGAGAACCGAACGAGTGTATGTTCAACTTAACGAAACAAGTAGGGTTAGTACCGAAATGCGTGGAAGCAACGTACACTAGTATTATCCGCACTTCGAAAATACGGCAACCAACTTAAATTGGCCGAAAGACGGGCGCTGCTTGTCCAGACCACACTCGTTGGAAAAGCACAGAAAGCGTTTACCGCACTTTCAAAGGAAGAAAGTAAAGACTACGATGTAGTTAAAAAGACAATATTTCAGAGCTTCGCACTTGTACCCGAAGCGTACAGGCAAAAGTTCAGAGTGCAAAGGAAGACTGATGTTCAGTCGTTCAAGGAGTTTGTCAATGAGAAGGAAAGATTAATAAACAAATGGTTCAGTGCGAAAAGAATGGAAGACGACACCGAAGAAATAAAACAGCTACTTTTGATGGAAGAGATGTAAAATTGCTTACCAGAGGAAATGTGAATTTACCTAAATGAAAAGAAAATCAACTCTGGTAGCGAATTAGCAATATTAACCGAAGAATATATGATAACCCGTAAGAGAGGCAAGAACCTACTTTAACAGATCGGACAAACGATCCGAGAGAACCAACTGTAAAGAGAGACAATGTGGTGGGAGGTCGGACGACACTGACAAAGAAGCCGAACCACATTGTATGCTATAAATGCGGACAGCCTGGGCATATAGCCGTTAACTGCAGGTTAGGGCGTGGACCTGAGATGAAAAAAGTAGGAGAGGCCAAACCGCAAGGACCTGTTCGATTCTGCACAGATTACAGAAAACTGAACAACGTCACCAAAGAAGACTCCTATCCAATCCCACGAATGGAAGACTGCATAGACCAAATTGGAAAGGCGAAATTTATTACCAAGTGCGATCTTCTGAAAGGATACTGGTCAGTACCTCTGACCGACCAAGCTAAACTTAAATCCGCATTTGTAGTTCCGGACGGAACATATCACTATAATGTGATGCCCTTTGGGATGAGAAATTCCCAAGCCATCTTTATGCGTCTAATGAATAAGTGTATAACAGGCATCCCAAACGTTGGTGTTTATGTAGATTACATTATCATCTATAAGGAAACGTGGTAAGCACATGTGAAGAGTATAAGACCAATCTTTAATCGGTTGGAGGAAACAAACTTTACTATCAACCTGGAGAAGAGTGAATTTGAGAAAGCAGAAGTGCATTACTTGGGGCGCATCTTAGGATATGGACACGTTAGTCCTAGCGAAATTAAAATAAAAACCATAAAGGAATATCCAAGGCCAAGAAACGTAAAGGGAGTTCGAGGATTCTTGGGAATGGCGAGATATTTCGAAAATTTTGTCGAAATATATCTGGGATAGCAAACCTCTTGACGAACTGTCTAAAAAAAGGAATAAGATTCCAATAGACACGGGAATGTCAGGAATCTTTGAAGATGAAAAAGACATGTTGAGTAACGAACCTATGCTATTAGCACCACACTTCGAGAAACCGTTTAGCCTACACACCTACACACGCAGCGAAAATCAAATTGGCGCGGTATTATCTCAATATAACCAGAATGGATAGTTGCGACACGTCAGTTATTTCTTCAAAAAACTAAATAAATATCAAAAAGCTTATTTAATAATAGAAAAAGAAACATTAGGTCTTGTGCTGGCAGTATCAAATTTCGAAATTTACATAACAGCGTGGAAAAAGTTCCACTACAGTACATACCGATCATAACACAATGGTTTTCTTGAACAGAATGAGGAATAAAAACAGACGGTTACAGAACTGGTATCTCAGTCTACAAGAATATACCTTGGGGATAAACTACGTAAGAGGAAAGGAGAACCATGTTGCGGACTACCTATCTAGATGCCATAAAAGCTATTCGTAGAAATTGAGAACTCCCCGGACTAGTCAACAAAAACTAAACACTAGATCGAGTGAAAGAGTTTGCATTCCAGACACTGGAGTAAAAGAAAAAATTAATCACTTTTCTGTTTTTTAAATGGGTGATGGTGTGACAATATTGAGATATGTCAATATGGTATTAATAAAAATAAATAAATTTAATGGTTTAAATTCTTAGACGCGAAGGAATTAAAACGACAAAGTAAACCGTCACCACGACAACGACGGCGACAGCGAAAAAAAAATGCTGATATACTTAAAATACAAAACAACATGATCAGCGTTCTTACCGAAGACAGTTAACAGTCAAGAATTGACACGCAGGCAGTTGCAGAAGAGATTCCAAGAAGGGAAGGCGTCTAAGCAACTCCGCTGATAAAAACAAGAAAACAAAAAAATATGAGGAAAAACATATTTGGCGTCAATCAGCGTAAATGAAGTCGGTCTGTCTTTTACTCTTTTCATTTGTCAGTTATGAAGATATATCCGACCACTTTAACAGAACTATTAAATGTCGAAAACTCAGAAACCTCGCTAGAATTTGATGAAAAAAATATCGCCCGAAAGAAACAAAATAAGGGGGAAAATAAAATTAAACAAAAGAAAATAAACAAAAGGGGAAATCAACAGAAGTAATCTCCCTTGTTCTATTATAAAAAAGGAGATACTGATGTAAGGGACGCAACTCCGTACATTATTTCTGTTGTAAATTTGTCTTTCTCTTTTTTTAGTGGGAGTTTACATATCTAAATACATATACATATATAAAAAAGATAAAAGAAAAAGGAAAAAGAGAAGAAAGACTTATGAATTTATATCTATATTATTATCTTTTAAAATGTGTGTACATAACCTATTAGTTTTTGATTCTGTCTATTATATATAAAATAAAAAGACAAACAAAAAAATAATATATATGTATGCATGTTGAATTGATTGTCTTTTCATGTTAAAATATATGCTGAAATTTCTCTGACGTCCCATTTCTTATAGCAATAGAACAGTTGATTGCTCAATACATCCATTCATTCATGTGACATCTATTTTATAAAACCACAAGCCTAGCGTCCGTGTTTTCAGTCGAAGAGAGCAGACAATTGTTACCCCCATTTAAAATGCTCTTTTTGGCAGAGGAAATCAACAAAATACGGACTGTGTTGAAATTAATTTATCACGATCGGACAACAAAGCTAACCTCAGAAGAGGCACGTCATAATATATATATATATATATATATATATATATATATATATATATATATATATATTTGTTTTTGTTAGCGATACTTTCTTGAATGAATTCAATCAGAAATATATATATATATATATATATATATATATATATATATATATATATATAAAAGTGAACGTGTCGGTGTATCTGTGTATCTGTGTGTCTGTTTGTCTGTGTACATTTCCCTACGCAATTACTCTGTCAATTTTTAATTTTTTCATTTGATATACAGGGTACTGTGATTTGGGAAAATCGATGTGATAGGTTTTTGGACAGAAATTTGGCGATTAAGAGGTCAAACTTCAACGATTTGATCCTTGAGAACTTTACCAAACTCCTCCGACAATTTTTGGTCTACGAACTTGAAATTTTAGATATAGGTTCTTGGGACATGGATCTAACTTAATAACTTGATTTGAGTCCAAAACAATAAATTTTAAGGGGTCTAATACGGGTCAAATGTTAAAAGAAATGACGTCTGCGGTCTCCTCCAAATTGCTCAGACAATTCCTGGTCTAAATATTTGAAATTTTACATAAAGGATATTCAGAAATATGGCAAGGTTTTTCATCAGTTTTGGTCAAAAAATTTTAGTTACCAATATATAAATGTATGTATGTATGTATGTTTGCATGTCTGCCATAAACTTTCAATAAAGGCGACAGATTTTCCCAAAATCAGTATCGTTTTAAAGTTTGACCTTTCATACGACAAATATCGAAAAATTGGCTAAAACATTAATATATTCCCATTCAACTAGGCACTTTTCTACAGGGGGGGTCACTTTTTTCGCCGATATTTTTAAAAGTTATCCTCTCCTTTAAATTATCTCGCCTGAATTTTAAAAAGTGTCGCTTCCGGTTTGTGGTGGTCGTAACAGCATAAACGTTAGGTTTTACCCCGTTCTTTTCCTCCTTTGCTGTACGGGTTCGAGACTGCTTTCCTACTACCACTTTTTTTTTTGCTCAACATACACATCCAAACACCCGGGCAACGCCGGGCGCCCATGTTAGTATATATATATATATATATATATATATATATATATATATATATATATATATATATATATATATATATATATATATAGTAATTTATAAAATATATATGGCGATTAAGCTACACTGAATATTCTGCGTTTCATCCAACTATAGGATTCGTCAGGCTTATGCACGAATTCTGTCGTTGCTTCTTGTTTTTATATATGTTGAGGATTTCTAGTTGGCCAATCAGCTTTCTAGTATCCACCGCGCCTCTTCCTATCAGCCAAACCCGATACTATAACCACAAAAGCACATTGAAAAATAAAAAACACCGTATAAAAACAACACTAGCGAATAAATACTGGGAACTCAAAGAAAGCGGACATTCGCCGGTAGTCGAATGGAAAATAATGAGACAAGCTACCACATGCAGACATTTAGACGACCCATGTAAATTATGCCTCCATGAAAAATGTTCTATCCTGTACTTTAAAGAACCTCAAAATCTATTAAACTGTAGGCGGGAAATAGCAAACAACTGTGTTCACAAAATAAAACTTACTCTAGGATAGCGATACAAAATAGCTTTAAAACTAACAATAACAATAGACAACAAACAAATAAATAAATTAAATAAACATGAATATACATAAACGATCACACATATATGTATATATATATGTATATATGTATATATATATGTGCATTATTGTGTACATATAGGTATATTTATATGTATAATAAAAAAAGGAGAACGGCCACCTAAAACCACTAACCTAGTTCTAAAACAGATCCTTTGTTTGATAAAATGCATGCCCATTGACTGATAGGAAGGGGCGTGGTGGATACTAGAAAGCTGATTGGCCAACTAGAAATCCTCAATATATATAAAAACAAGAAGCAACGACAGAATTCGCGCATAAGCCTGACGAATCCTATAGTTGGATGAAACGCAGAATATTCAGTGTAGCTTAATCGCCATATATATTTTATAAATTACTAACTAGCTCTACCTACGTATTGAGCACTTTTGAAGTAAATACTTAGTTTACGCATAAATCTATACTTTCGTATATTAAATTTATGTTAATAAATGAAGTAGTTATATATATATATATATATATATATATATATATATATATATGGACAACTACTACACAGTCGCTACATTAAACATTTTAATGTTTTAACAATTAGTCAATAAGGACCAAAAGTCCTTGTCAGGTGACGTAATAAAATCTGTGTACCACTGAAACCGTCTGGTTCTCAAATGGTAGATTTGAGTATATATATATATATATATATATATATATATATATATATATATATATATATTTTATTAAAAATAAAACGTGAGATTTAAAAGGAAGCGCTAAATGACATTTTTAGACTTCACACTTAGAAAGCGGGAGGGGGAAAAAGGCGCCAAAACTTTACAGAACAAAAAGAAATAAAAAAGAAATTAAATTACAAAATAAAAATAAAAGCAATAAGAAAATAAAAACGTATGCACATATATTTCTATACGTATATATATATATATATATATATATATATATATATATATATATATATATATATACATATATATACATATGCATATACGTATATGTGCACGGTCCTCGATATGACCTTAAACTATATCCAGTGGTGAGGCCCCAGTTTACGGGCTTTGGGGAGTGTGAAGCTACCCTTTAATTGCCATTGCTCCCAGGTCCACTCTGACCCGGAGTGGTACTACCTGTTAGGGTTCCAACTATGGGTTAAATAGAAACAGACTTGAAAACAGCAAATATATTATATTAAAAAAATTTCTTCACAATCTTGGGATTCGGCATTAAATAACCTGAAAAGGGTTGATATGCCATAAAACAAAAACAACCAACGTATATGTACACACACATTCACACACACACACACACACATACACACACCCATACACCCCCCACATATATATATATATATATATATATAATATAAACCTGAATGTGGGTGTGGGTGTGTGCGCATGCGTGGCTGGTCACGAATAGGCTCCTATATGGTTGACTATTTTAAAACACTGATTACATATAATGATAGAAGATGTATCGAGACACAGGAATGGGTATGTTTGATCTGGCAGAACGGTGGTCTATTAAAAGTGTGGGGGCTGAGTTCGCACCTGGTCCACAAAGTATGGAAATAAAAAATTTAAAAATAAAAAAAAAACGTTTACAAGTGTTTTTGATATAGATGTACATAATAATAATTTGATAAGTATGGTTTAACTTAAATAGGGATGGTATAATAAAATTGCGGGGTCCGCGTTCGTGCCTAGCCTCCATAGAATGGAAATAGGCACAAGCTTTAATAAAGACTTTTCATATCTATCTGCGTAAGTATACTTTGATAATTATGTTTAAGTTTGAAGAAATATGGTATAATAAAATTATGGAGTGTTCGTTCGCACCTGACCTCCATAGAATGGAAATATGTCACAAAGTTTAACAAGGTTTTTTAATATAGATCCACAGAATATTGTGATGAGTTTTCAGTGTGAACAGGTATTGTATAATAAATTCTGGGGTTTATCTATTTTATTTTTACTTTCATCATATTTTGCTTTGGTTTTGATACCCCCAAATTCGAAGCTATCTCTTTACAATCCTTTCTTTTCATAACCTATCATACTTTCATAAACCAGAGTCCATTTTCTGTAGGTTGTTTTTTAACCCAGTCAACGACGGGTACTTTTGCTAGTATATATACGCGTATATATACATATATATATATATATATATATATATATAGATATATATATATATATACATGTGTGTGTCGAGAAAATGGATTTCTTATTTTAAATGTTTTGTTCCAATGTCTAACATATTCCATTTGCATAAATAAAATTCTAATAAACTGTATAAACTATGTAAACAAAATGTAATAAACAAAATTCTTGTAGATTTATGTGACTGTAGTATGACGAAACTATTTTGATGATGGGATAGATGTATATTTATTTTGTTTAAAACACTTACTCAAAAGCCAATATTTTTAATATAGACAAAATCGAAGCGATGACAACAAATACTGTTTTATGCGAGAAGAATGGTGGTCCATCTCCATAGCAACGCGTGAATAGCGTAAACAGTTGCAATTTATTTATGGCTTGCGGGCGCGATGTCATAAATAACATACATTAGAACAAGAATAGCAGAGGTTTTCGTGTTTCTATATAATACTGACGGTTTAAAAATTCGATAACTATTTTGAAAAGTATATCTTTCTATTTATTGTTAATGCATCCTTTTTTATCAGGTTTTATTTAGGATTTGTCTATTCCCTAAGTGATGCTATATCTAAGATATATAAGATGCCTATCTAACTGGGTCTGCGTTTCTCTTTCTGTTGGAGTCCTAGATATGACCTTAAACTATATTCGATGATGAGGCCCCAGCTTACGGGTTTGGGGAGTGTGGAGCCACCCTTTAATTGCTATTGCTCCCAGGTTATTTCTCATCCGGAGTGGTAGTACCTGTTAGGCTCCCAACTATGGGTTCAATAGAAACCAACTTGAAAAAAAAATATTCTATCAAAATATTTTTCTTCAAAATAACTGGAACTGGCATTAACTAACCTAAAAAGGGTTGATATGCCGTAATACAAAAACAACCAATCAACCAAGCATACTTTTGGTGGCGTGATGGTCACGACCAGCATATTCTCGCCTTCACTTTACACATCCGTCTCCTTCGGTGTTGATTGCTGTTTTTTCTCCAAAGAACGTGGTGTCCTTTTTTCGTTTTCTTCAGACGCAAGCCTGAACAAATTTGCTAATTTGCATACGCGTTCAAACACTGTTCCTGCTGCTAATACAATCGCTTGCCATCCATCCCTCGGCCGCTGCTTATATTTTCATGCCCGTACATATGCGATATGTTAGATTCTTAGAGGAAAGGAGCATGAATAGGGCATCGAGAAGTTTGTTTGAAGTAATATCATAGTCGTCATGGTTTGTTATTAATTTGTCACATGTTCATATTATACATAATATCTCTTTTGATGTACAACAGCGGGCATAGTAAAAGGATAAAAGGAAGAGAAACAACAAAAACATGAAAAAATGTGTAAGACTTAAAATCTAATGATGAACAATTACATTTTTACGCAATTAAGGTTATAATGAATTATATTGATGAAAAAATAATGTCGTTTTATGACGTTCAACTTCAAAAGATGATAACTCCTTACATAATAAACTTTATTAATCGAAATAAGAACCATTAGAATCGACACATTTTTGCCAACAAGAAACAAGTTTATTCATCCTGTTAGCATAGAAATCCGGAGTTTTCGAAGCGATGAAGTCATTGAAGGCCAATTCGGATTCATCTTGGCTTTTGAAGTATTTTTCGCGCAGGGAGTTGTCGAGATGCTTGAAAAATGATAATCGGCGGACAACAGGTCCGCTGACTACGGTGGATGATGCAGAGTCTCGTAATTCAATTCGTTCAGCTTCTGCAGGTTCAGTTGAGCAACATGCGTGCGAGCGTTGTCATGGAGGAGAATTGGTCCATTCATATTGACCAATCTCGGGCATATACCTTGGACGTCTTGTGCATTTCGTAAATTTGTCGGCAGTACCTCGCCGCCGTAATTATTTCGCTCGGATTCAAGAAGTGGTGATAGTTTAGACTGGCCGCAGACAACCAAACAGTACCCATAACCTTTTCATGGCGAAATTTCGGCTTCGGGAAGTGTTGTGAAGCTTCTCCGGCATCCAACCACCGTGCCAAACGTCGCCGGTTGTCCTAGAGGATCAACTTCTCATCACACGTTACAAACTGCTCGAGAAATTGGTCGTTTTTGTTGCGCAAAAGAAGCGTAGAAGACAAAAGTAAACGATTATTTTTGTGATTATTGTTCGATTAATGTGACCCTTATTAATACACATTTGTTTACTTCTCTATTTGCTGGGCCAAATGCATTATTGATATCACGAGCTGTCTCGGCAGCTTTTCGGCCTAGTTTGAGCTGGAACAAGAAAATCGTACGGATTTTAATTTTGTCCATGCTATCAAAAAGCCTGCAAAACATGAATGAAGAGATTGAGAACGGTAACAGAAAACAGGATTCGAAAAACGTGCTTCAAAATATAACATAGCTATATACATTAATGAATTAATTCAGAAATCATATATAAAGTAACATATGTGAGAAAACAATGTTGTTTTGGCACAAACCTTGTAATGTACATAAATTTTCAGGATTATAAAACCGTTGACTGCCCTTGCTTCTTGTTGGAATCTTGTGTTATAATAAAGTCGTATTTCTGCCTGTTTGTTCAAAATTTAATTAATATGTACAAAAGGTATACTATTTCACGCATATATTTTCATACGAAAACATACATAAATACAGTTTTATTTCAGCAGGATTTCAAAAGAGATTCGAGATCAATTGCATTTTGCATTAGAGAAAATGTATGTTAATAATTAGTTAGATGTTATTAATTGTTTGTTTTAATAGAAATATTATATCAATTTCATATATTTAATTTATTTTTAATTTGATTTATATTTAATTTTCTAATTTAAATAGCTTAAATCCGTTAGATATAAAAAAGCAAATAACTTATTTATTTAAGATGTGAGAGTTATTTCCCTTTTAAGCTCTGAGTGTTACTTTGCCTTTGATTTTTATAAATCAATATAGATGTGTTTTATGCTTCATAGTTCCAACATGTGATTACTCTTTTTTAATAAATTAGGATATTCGGGGTATCATAAATACTATGTGATTAATCTCTACGTCGGACAATATACTTAGGCCAGTCAACGCCGACTGTATACAGTTAGTATTATAAAAAAAATACCATATTTTACAAAATAGTCTGATGATAAAACGGAACCAAGCAAATAAACTACTGAACAAAGTTAATGAAACGATCTTGCAAATACTTGATTGTGACCGAAATACTAACAACATTTAATATTTTATAAACATTCCCTTATATTCAATAACCGTTCTGTATCGTCGACCACGTGATCTAATTTATTTCTTGGTAAAATCAAGAGTAATTCATCAGTATTTATTTGTCTATAATTCCCATAAGCGATTCTGGTTTTGCGGGTTTCGTTTCTGAGCCCATTCTCCAACCATCTGGCAAATATCTATTGAATTCGTGTAGTGGCTATGGGCTGACCATTTTATTAGGAATGGAAATGAGAGATTCATAAAGGTTATGATGTATGCTTGGTATCATATGCTATAGCAGAAGTCATTTGTAACTCCATCTACTGTAATAGAGAAAATAAGTCCCGGCATTTTTGTTATTTATCACTAGTTTACTTGAGTGTAGCATGAGTGAGCAGTGTTTTGCCTGTTCGAATAGTAGTCGCAGAGGGGGGGGCGAATCTCATCTTAAAAGTTTTGCGAGAAAGGAAAATTAGGG
Organism: Euprymna scolopes; assembly: GCF_053919585.1. Classification (NCBI taxonomy): domain Eukaryota; kingdom Metazoa; phylum Mollusca; class Cephalopoda; order Sepiida; family Sepiolidae; genus Euprymna; species Euprymna scolopes. The sequence goes on along the minus strand of NC_136514.1, from coordinate 11,149,960 downwards.
ACAAATAAATAAATATACATAAATAAAACAAGAAAAACAAATTTAAACAAGGCAACATGAAATACATTTGTTAGGAGTTAGGGTAAATTTTAAAATTAATTCTTAACGTCTGTTTGACATAATGGTTTGGCGTCCGTTTTTTTTGGGGGGGGCGACTGGCACATTGCCGTATCTTTCTTGAGCGGAAGAAGATTTCTATTTTCGGATAGCTTGCGCACACGTACCTATCTAATTATAGAATAAAAGTCGTTACGTTCAAATGTGTAAATGTTAATTTTATTTTAATTTTTTTTTTCTGCTGGTTTTGGATTTTATTTTACATAGGAGTCACTACTTATCAAGGTCCCGAAACCACTCGAGGATAAAGGTCGATGAGTGTACAGTAGTCAATGAAACAATTTCGTAGTAATCGTTAGTAGTGGTAAATTGGTAAATTGGATTACTTAAGGGGACAACTCGCCAAGAATTTGTTTACGTTGGACTTGAAGGCAACCATATTATAGTCAGCTGGAAAGCAGGGAAATAGAAGAGAGTTCAACAGGCGTGAAGTTCTAAGTAAGAAACTTTGTTCATGGAATCTATGCTTAGGTTTAGGTACAGATAAAGAGTGGAGGAAATTATTGATAGTGGTTTCAGTTGGATGAGTGTTTTTCGTGAAAGTTTGGCGGGGAAGAGAAAATGACATCCTCACTAGGCTGCCAAGACTATTTTGTACTCTGTCAAGGCATGATAAGATCTTTCTAACAGCTCATGTTTACATGTGGATTTCACATCTGCCGTCTATTTGAGTTTATCTTTATGACTTATGAGATTAGCGTCAGTTTAAAACTATAGATATTCCCAGAAATTACTTTTTTCTTGATAGTGATATTGGGTGATTTATTCAAAAGAAAGTGTTTTGCATGTAGATTTTACCATTTTGCCTAAAGATAAAACCTTTATGAACTGATAATTGCTGTTGAAATGCTCATTTGAATGATTTTAGCAACGTAAATTAAATGTTTTTGTAAATTATTAACATAACATCTTGACTTTTATCAATATATTTTGTTGCATTTATTTCATGTCAAATTAAAATATTTTTTATGCAAAATTGTGTAAATTTCTATCATATTCAGGCATTATATTCTAACCGTTATTCTGTCAAACTTCATAGCGAATCAAGTAATATTCATGTTGTTGTTTTTTTTTTTTGTTTTCTGTTTCTTTATATGATGCCGACTACTGTTGACCCACGGGCATTGTATATAGTGGTAAACCATACAATGATATATATATATATATATATATATATATATATATATATATATATATGCATGTATGTATTCATGTATGTAAGTATGTACATAGATTAAGAAGATAAAGCGTTAAGTTGCATAGGAACTTAATTACATTATCAAGTACATAATGGTTACGGAAAGAGGAATAAGAGAGAAACTAGTGAAAGTTGCTATATGTACGACCATATAAAAATAATAAATAAAAAAAAGATATATATATATATATATATATATATATATGCATGTATGTATGTATTCATATATGTAACTATGTACATAGATTAAGAAGATAAAGCGTTAAGTTGCATAGGAACTTAATTACATTATCAAGTACATAATGGTTACGGAAAGAGGAATAAGGGAGAAACTAGTGAAAGTTGCTATATTTACGACCATGTAAAAATAATATATATATATATATATATGTGTGTGTGTGTGTGTGTGTGTGTGTGTGTGTGTATGTATTTATATATAATGCATCATACAACTAATGGACTTATCGGCAACTTAACATGTTTCTTACTAGATTTGCTCGATTAATTGGCTCATCACTACTCGGGATAAAAGTTGTCTCGAAGGGTGGATAAGCTCCAGCGCAGAAAATGCGACAATCTATACATAGCATTACAACGTGCTTGACGACGCGCAATAAACGGCCATTCGATTAACAGCAGTTCCGACATTCTCTTTCGGCCGTGGGGGGAAATGCTTGTCTGAACTTTCTATTTGCCACTTGATCACGCTCTCTTGCAGAGAAAACTTGCGAGTTGAATCGGCGGACCCTCAACGGCAATTTAATGCAGTCATTACGCAGGTAGTTGCCTCATCTCAATCTCTATCTCAACTATTATGTAAAAGTCACTTTGTATATGTGTGTGTGTGTGTGTGTGTGTGTGTGTGTGTGTGAGTTCCTTACTCATAGGTTCTGAAACAGCTGAGTCTATCTCATGCAACTTTCACACGAAGGTAATTTATATTTCTAGAAGTGTTCTTATACAAGTTTTGTACAGAAATTCATTCGATAAGAATCGAAAATCAAAATAAAACAAAAACAAAAAGAAACTATCTTAAAAATAGTCTTTTTGTCTCTTATAAATAAAAAGAACTTCCGCAGAAGGATATTTTACGTTATACTGGTGCAACCTTGACCGTCGTAACGCAGAATATTCCCGTGTAAGAATTCATTTCCATTCATAAGAGAAGTAAGCTAATTTTAAAGATCGTCTAGCTCAAATGTAAGCTTACATGATATTGTAAACAAACGTGGACGAAATTTGATGAACGACATTATCAGTATTTTTTATTTTTTTATTTTTCGTTTAATTTGTTCGTAATGTATAATATTTAATAGAGAATTAATACTATAATAATACATTATCAATCTGCATCAATTAAAATGTCATGTTTAAGCGTATTGTACGACCGGACAACGCCGGGTATCCAACGTGTTCTTCTGTAACCGAAGTTAGAATTTTATCTCTTTTTGTTTCCATTTTACTTCAGTAAGTTCTCAAAAAAGTCTCCAATCTAATCGACCCCGCACGATCAACCAAACTCAACCCCCTCCCTTCAATGCAATATTTTCCCATGTCATTGTTTTACAAGTATTTTAATGGAATGTGCTCTGATCAACTCATCGTCTGTACCCCATCGACGACAATCCCGCTTAGTAATAAAATCCATCCATTTAACTGTCGAGGTCCCTAGAAACCAGAGCCTTCTACTTTAATAGTTGCTTCCCACGAATTGCTAGATTTTGGAATTACCTTCCTGCTTCCTTGACTACGTTGGAATCCAAGAGTTAAACCTGAGCCTCCCCTTACATATATCCTGTAAACAATGCCATGAATAACAATTCTTTACATTCCACTTGCAATATGATTTGTCTGGGAGTAAAAATAAATTAACTCTCACATAATATAATGAATCATTTATTTTTAGAATTTTGATTAAAACGTATTATTTTATGTAAGCAAAACTTGTACTATTGTTATATGTTCAAGTACTAAAAAATCAGGTTAATTTTTCTTTTTCATGAAAATAAAACAATATAAAAATTCAGAAATCTATTTTTAATAATGAAATGAAGTTTTCTTGAGGCACTTTGTGGGTTATGTATAATATATATATATATATATATATATATATATATATATATATATATATATATATAAGTTTCGTGGTTAAATTTTAAATTCTGAAAAAACAACATATAGAGACATATCGATTTACTTCAAGTAATATCTTTCAGGATTTTTCATCTGAATTCTATCAGTGTTTTATCTCGCACATATATATATATATATATATATATATATATATATATATATATATATATATACTCACATATACATTTATTTTTAAAAAAATGTCAATAATAAGACTTACTTAAAAAGTCAAACTTCTATACAGTGATGTACTGTGCGTGCCAGCGCTCCATAAGATATTTCGCGGAAAATCCTCTTTCTCAAAATGAGGATGTTTCAAATCCTGAGATCGCAAATATAAATTATTTGTTTTATTTTAAAATATGTCTTAATATTATGAAAAAGTCATTTTAATCCGTGTTATTAAAATCAATATCGATGAAAAATTTATTCCTTGAATTAACGATATTATCATTGAATTAAGCAGTGATTGTTCAGTAATTACACAAATATGTAATAATTGCAAAAAATCATTGCATGAGATTTTAATTATTTTTTTAGATCATCATCATCAGCATATCTTATTAATCTGAAGCTTCTATTGTTGGCATTTTTTTCGATAATTTTTTTAGGATAGTACTTACCGGGGCGACTACAGAAAGGTTACCAATATTTTAAGTGAAAGTGATTTTGTGAAATGAGCTAGGAACACCCAGGTCGTTAACTACTTAACCACCTTCAGCTCCATTTTTTCTTAAACGAAAATTGATGACTTGGATTATTCTGTTTTTATCTTGAGTTGTATTTTAATAAAGGTTTTGCATTTTAGTAATGTTTTTGTATTTTAGTAATGTTTTTGTATTTTAGTAAAGTTGTTTTATTTTAGTACTGTGTTTTATTTTAGTAATGTGCTGTATTTTGTAATGCTTTCGTATTTAAGTAATGTTTTTTTTTATTTTAGTAATGTTTTTGCATTTTAGTATAGTGTTGTATTTAAGTAATGTTTTTGTATTTTACTAATGTGTTGTATTTTAGTAATGTTTTTGTATTTCAGTAATGTGTTGTCTTTTTGTAATATGATGTATTTTAATAATGTTTTTCTATTTTAGTAACGTTTTTATTCTAGTCATGTTTTTGTATTTAGTAATATTTTTGTATTTTAGCAATATTTTGTATTTTAGTAATGTTTTATATTTCAGTGATGTTTTTTATTTTAGTAAAGTTTTGGAATTATAGTAAAGGCTTTGTATTTTAGTAATGTTTTTGTATTTTAGTAACGTTTTGCTATTTAAGTAACGTTTTGTGTATTTAAGTACTGTGTTTATTATTTTAGTAACGTTTTTTTTGTATTTTAGTAATGTTTTTTATATTTTAGTAATGTTTTTATATTTTAGTAATGTATTTTAATTTAGTATGTTTTGGGATTGTAGTAAGATGCTTTTGTATTTTAGTAACATTTTTGTATTTTAGTAATGTTGTTGTATTTTAGTAATGTTTTTATATTTTAGTAATGTGTTGTATTTAAAAATATCTTGTGTTTTTTGTAAAGTTATTGTTTTTTAGTAATGATTTTGTATTTTAATTTTGGGATTTTAGTAATGTTTTGGAATTATAGTAAGGTTTTTTGTATGTTAGAAACGTTTTTGTATTCTAGAATTGTTTTGTATTTTAGTAATGTTTTTTTTTATTTTAATAATGTGTTGTATTTAATAAATTTGTGGTATTTTAGAAATTTTTTTTGTATTTTAATCATGTTTTTGTATTTTTTTACATGGAGATCACCACTTATCAAGACCCAGAAACCACTAGGGGATAAGGGTTATTGTGTGTATAGTAATCAATGGGATAGTATCGTAGTAATAGTTAGTATCGGAGATTTGATAAAGTGTCATTACTTAAGGGGGCGGCTCCTCAGGAATTTGTTTATGCTGGACTTGAAGACATCACAGTTCAAGTCAAGAGGGAAACAGTAAAGCGGCAGAGAGTTCCACGGGTGCGCACTTCTAACAAAGAAGCTTTGTTCATGAAATCTACGTTTTGAGTTAGGCACAGATAAAGAGTGGGGGAAATTATTGACAGTGGTTTCAGCTAGATGGGTTTTTTTCAAGAAAGATTGGCGAGGGAGGACCAGAGATTGGAGCTCAGACGAGCACTTCTTATGGAAATTACGATAAAACAAAGATAGGCTCGCAGTGTCTCTTCTGTGAGAAAGAGGTTGCAGGGTAGAAAAAAGGGCATCCCCCAATAAGCCACGAAGTCTATTTTGTATTCTGTCAAGGCAGGATAGGCTGTTTTTAGCAGCTCCTGCCCAAATGTGACAACAGTACTCCATCCTTGGACGTACTTGGCTTTTATATAGATAGAGAACTGCATCATTAGTGAGATATCTTTTGAAGCGGTAGAAGGATACCACAATTTTCCCAGCGACCTTGGCCACTGAGTTAATGTATGTGTTCTAGTTCATATCAGGAGTAAAGGTCAATCCCAGAAGCTTATCAAAACATGGGGCCTCCCCTAGAAGAGAGCCACCCATCACAATTGATGCCAGATGGGGATCAGATCGTTGATGATGTAAGGTTAGGAGCTTGGTTTTAGATGCATTAAAGGTAACCAGCCACCTCTTACCCCACTGTATCACGCGCTCAAGATCAGAGGAAAGAGAATCAGAGAGAACATTGTCGTTTACGGTCTTTGAGGTGTTGCCGTAGATGGTCGTGTCATCAGCATAGATGTCAACAAATGATTTAAGTATGTGTTTTGGGAGATCATTGATATACATCAGGAAAAGAGTTGGGCCCAGGATAGACCCCTGAGGGACTCCAGCGTTAATACTGTGGGCCTCTGATTTCTGTCCATCAACCACTACTCTTATGAACCTATCAAAGAGAAATGATTTAATGATCGAGAAAACATTTCCAGTTATACCGTAGCTGGAAATCTTGTGAAGTAGGCCTTCATGCCATACCTTATCGAAGGCCGTTGATATGTCAAGAGCAATTGCCCTAGAAATTAAGCCTTTGTCGAGAGATTCGCTAATCCTATGAGATATAACCGTTACCACATCTGCTGTAGATCTAGCAGAACGGAAACCATATTGTGTGTCACTAAGGAGGTTATTTCTGTTGAGGTGGTGGACTACTTCTCTATCTGATATGGATTCCAGCAACTTACTCATGACACAGAGGAGACTTATTGATCTGTATTGAGAGAGAGATGACTTATCACCTGAATTCTTAAATACAGGACATACTGATGAGGTTTCCTATGGTGTTAGAAAGCACTTCTCCTTAAGGCAACGCTTAAACAGTTTTGTAAGTGTGGGGGCAAGTTCTGGTTGAAGCTTTTTAACACTATAATTGGAATACCGTCAGGGCCAGTTGGTTTACTGGAATCGGGGTTCTTGATTAGCTTGGCGACGTCACGCACAGATATGTGTATGTTACTTAGTGGGTTATTTGTTATAGGAGGAAATACGGGGGGTTGGTGGCCTTCGTAGCGTAGGGTGTTGGTAATGTTTTTTATTTTACTAAAGTTTTGCATTTTAGTAATTTTTTGTATTTTCATAATGTTTTCTATTTTAGTGACGTTTTTTTATGTAAGTAATGTTTTTGTATTTTAGTAATGTGTTTCATATAAGTAATGTTTTTGTATTTTAATAATGTTTTTGTATTTTAGTAATAGTTAGCTATTTTACTAATCGGCTTCGTATTTTAGCAATGTTTTTGTATTTTAGTAATGTGTTGTATTTTAGTAAAAAAAAATTTATTTCAGTAATGTTTTGTATTTTAATAATGGTTTTGTATTTTAGTAAAGTGTTTGCATTTTAATGTTTTTGTATTTTTCTAATGTTTTGTATTTTAGTAAAGTTTTTGTATTTAATTAATGTGTTGTATTTTAGTAATGTGTTGTATTTTAGTAATTTTTATTGTAGTATTTTTTGTATTTGAGTATTTTTTTCTATTTTAGTAATGTTTTTGTATTTTAGTAATGGTTTGATCGATATAACTTCGGACCTTTTTTATCTCGAGATATCGTTGTGGTGAAGTCGTGTATCTGTGCGAAATTACGGGTGGAACCGTTTCTTAAATCAACAGAGGTAGCATGCTCTCGGATAGAAAAATGGAGTAGTTCGTAATTGTATACTTGGGAACTTGAGCTTTATCATGAAACTCTATACAGACGTGATCTCTTTGTAACATTTTAAACTTTTTCATTACTTTGTCGTGTTCACCCATTTATCGCTAAGTTTTAAATATTTTGAATTTTAAGTGTATTTGTTCTTAATTCTTTCCACTGTCCAAATTACAGTTGAATTGCAAATGAATAATCATTAAAAAAAAAAAAAGAAAACCAGATGTAGACACATTTTTTTTTAATTTAAATTATATATTCTACCTGTTATGGGGGATTATTTAAATGGTTTTTGTTCTCAAAAAATAACGTTTTATATTATTTAAACCGTAAAGTTAATCTAAATCTATTTTACCATCAAAATTTATTTCTATATACGGACACAAATCGATCACAGGTTGAATAGAGTAGCTAATAATCATATCGAGTTTACTTTTTTATATATAAATAAGTATTATTGATTTATAATTTTTGATTTATTAAAACTCACATCGAAAATATTTTTTTTTAATTTAAAATGAAACCAATAATTTTGTTTGTTTACTTTATTAGTTATTTAAATAATTAAGTACAGTGTACAGTCAAAGTTTTATTAAATGTATTTAATACGTGTTGCACCTATTTTATTTCTATTTCATGAAATATCGTTGTAAACATATTACCTATAACTTTTCATTAGATTCAGATTACGACGAGTCGTTCTGAAACCAAAGCTTCCTATCTTTTATTCCGCCTGAATAGATCAGAAAGAATTGCAAATCGAGTTGTTTAGATGACTCAAATTATGCATGTATAACCTGAAAGTTTAATTTCTCTCTTGCAGATAATGGCAGTGTAAGGCTCTAAGAAAGCAACCCCTGTCATCGACGTGCGTCAGAAGCAGAGATGAGTCATCGAATGATTTCAACCGTGCATTGAATATTATGTGACTATGTAGAAATATAAATTTTTGAGCACAAAAGTCCCTCGTTTTCATGGTACCATTCTCGGTTTAGTAGTTCTTAAAATGTTTCAATTAAATAAAAATAGGAGACAATAGTTTTGGAACGACTCTCGTATGATAAAGCCCGCTCCGGTCCCCCATGCATTGCCATCCTACATCACAGGCAAACGTGCATTGACAATGGCGGGGGCAGTGTAGAAAAATAAACTCTGCAGCACAAAACGTGGTTCGTTTTTATGGTATTAATCATATTTACGTATCTCTTCAATTCTTTTGAGTAAAACATTGGAGGATTTACGTTTGGAACGGCCCTAGTATGCCAAAGACACAGCAATCATTATAACGCTGGTAAAATTGCAATAAGAATGTGATGACTATGTAGAAAATACACTAAGAAGCACAAAAATCGCTCGTTTTAATGACACCACCATCGTCATCAGATTTTCAACTTATTGAGTTAAATAATAGGAGGCCTTATTTTGGAGACGACGCATATGCACAGCCATTATTATAACGCTAGCAAAAGTGCATTTAGGAGGGTTGCTACTCTGTATGAAATAAATTCTGAAGCAGAAAAGTTTGGAAAAAATAGGAGAGTTTACTTTTTGAGCAAATCTTGTATATTTAATATTTACCCTAAAAATTACAAGAATACGTAAACCATAGATAATTGAACCGATTTATATATTTCTTTTATAGTAAGAAATCATATATTATTGACATATTACCTTTTAAAACGTATTATTCGAAATTGTCGGATTATTATTCTCGTCTTGGGTGTCATTTTCACAGCGTTACGCTCGATGTAACCGCCGACCTTCTTTAGGAGAATTTTGTCGAACTCGGGAATTTGGACGGAATTTCGAACGCTACCCTTTATTTACTTCACGGGGGTAACGTGCTCTTGTTCCGTCAGCCATGACTTGGTAAAGGTTCTACATAATTCACAATTGTATTTTTCGGTCGCCCATATTGAGAATCAGACCGTTAACATTCAGGAGAATATTACTTTTACACTTGTTTTTTTTATAAGTACTGTAACTACTGTACCACGGTTCCAGTCATGGCTGACGGAATGAGAACATGCTACCCCCGTGATGTAAATAAAGCGGATCCATTTGAAATTCCGTCCAAATTCCTGAGTCTGGCATAAAGATTCCCGAGTTCGATAAGATACACTTAAAGAAGGTCGGAGGTTAGAGCGACCGAAATGTGAAAATATTACTTAATGTAAGAATTAAATTAATATAAATAACGAATCCCCATTTCAAAAAGTCAGAAGCCTACTTATTTAAAATTTTATATTCTAAATATTTTTATTATTATTATTATTACAAAAACATAAATTGAAAAACATTTATCAGCTACCGCCTATATATTTAAACTACGTGAATGGCCGTGAGTCTGTTAAAACAACAATAAAAATGACAAAAATATGAACTGAAATTCTTATCAGATTAATTTATTGAAAGCTTAGATTATATTTTATTGCTTTTTATGTAAACATTTTCGCTAATAAATTTTACTTCTTTTTCGTCTTTATGTAGCATAGTGTGATCTTCGTCGATCTTTGACCGCAAGAAAAAATGTCTGGCGTCCTATTCTGTCTATTATATTCATTTTCTTATAGAGCTGTATGGTTCATCTTACCAAACTTTCACAATAAACACTCAATTGACTACAACCACTATATACGATTTCCCCCTCCTTTCTGTTTTTGCCTAAATCTAAACGCAGATTCCATGAAGTAAGCTTCTTTCCCAGAACTGCCCGCCTTTGGAACACTGTTCCGCTGGTCTGCTTCCCGGTTGAATACAACATGGTAGCGTTCAAATCCAATGTAAACAAGTTCTTGTTTAGCCGACTCCATGAATAATCAAATTCTTCTAATTTACACCAGTAAAGATTACTATACTCCACTTTACATTCATTAACACTTATCCTCGAGTGGCCTTCGGGCCCTGATAAATGATAAGCCCCAAGTAAATAAATATCCAATGAAAGGAAGCTAAAAGCAAGAAATAAGTTAATATTGATTCCAGGTTTTGAATTATTTCTAACGAATTATAGTAAAATAAATGTACATGGGTTGTAATTTCCCGGGTCAGTTTCGTAATGTTAACTGACGAAAATAAAAAGAAGACATTTGCGCATTTTGGCATCGTAAACTTAAGACCAAATTGATATTACTTCTCTTCCACGTCTTTTCTCTCATCCTACTGTAATGTAATAATAATAAGAAGTCTGATTTCGTTATCAACGTCTCTCTGGAAAGGGATGGGATTCATTTCCAAAGGATTTCCCTTAATCCGGCTTCAACCCAGTGGCTTCAAAGATCAAGGGTTTTCCTAAGGATGTTGGTGGTATCTACAATAGCAGAGGTCTGAAGGCCGCCTAAAACATCGGGATTTTTAGTTTTTGCAATTGTCATTCCAGACGACTTGATACTACTGCTTATTAATACATCATACTGTAGTGTAATAATAATAAGTCTGATTTCATCTCGCTCATCTTCCTACATAGTGTCCTGAAAACATGGTCTCAAATAGTGGCATCCAAGTGGTACTACGCCTTGTTTAAGGATAGAAAGAATAAAATAAAGTAAAAAAAGATCATTTTAACTCGCAGTTGTAGCCTCTGTCCTTACCTATGCGTACATGATACGGTGGCTCTAAGTATTTAAAAACTAATACCATGCTATTAGATTTGGGGGCGTATTTCAGGATGAGAATTTATAATTTCTCCTATTATATAAAAGTAACTTTGTGTGTGTTTGTGTGTGTATGTGTGTGTGTGTGTGCGCGCGCGTGCGCATGTGTGTGTGTGTGAATGGGGTCCTTTTTCGTAGTTTCCGAAACGGTTGGGCCTATCTTTTGCAAATTTTACGCAAGGGTAATTTATAAGTTTGGCAGTGTTCTTAGATATGTTTTGTACAGAAATTGATCCGATAAGTATCAAAAATCGGGGAAAAATCCGATCCTAAAAATAGTCTTTTCTTCTTACAGAAATAAAATAATTTTTAAAGTGAAATATTTTACGTTGCACTGGCCAATGGAGATAATAAAAACTAAGCAAAACATTTCTTCTTAAAAAGAAAGAGTTATTGTCATATAGAGATATAGTTCAGTCGTAGAACATCTGACTACAGATCGGATAATACCTCTGTTAAATCCCGGGTATACCTCACTATTTTATTTAAAATTTTTCTTATTAATAAGTTGGATTTACGGCAAAAACCAGCGCCATTTAAAATCACCGCAAATCATTTTTTCGTTTGCATATTATAAAACTAAACATTAATTAGAAGTGACTTTTCCAGGGCATTCATTATCAAGCCCAAATATCAACTGACGTGATATTGTAAACAAACAGACAGAATTTAATTGTATCATTGTTGTTTATTTTGTTGGTTTTGTTGTTGTTGTTGTTGTTGTTTGTTTTTTTTCTGTTTTTTGTTTTTGTTTTTTTGCAAATTAATCCACGGGGCAAATTATTCCTCGTAATATATAATAATCAATAGCGGATTCATTCTATAATACAGACACAACCGCATAAATTAAAATATCATGTTTAAGCATAATGTACGACCGGGCAACGCCGGGCATCCAGCCATTTTATACTATTTGGATGATTCGATCTAGCTTACTCATCTGAAATTTTAGTTTTGTAGCCGAGACAAATCAGAAAACACGCTAACTAATGATCCGTTCTAGTGAAAATTCACTGGACTTTGAAGATTCAATCCTCAGTATTAATAATAGGAATTGCTGAACGTCTCTTTCAGTTATTGGCTTGCATAACGACATCAATCTACTAGCGTGTATTAAGTAAATGTTTGCATTCAAAATTCCATACAAATTTCCGAATTCGATATAAAAAGTTCCGCGTCCGACAAGATTCACCTGAAATAAGTCGGAGGTTACACTGGTAAGGCTATTTTGAAAATAACTTTCGAGATGAAGACATTTTGATAATAATATAAAAATAATTCCATGGTCGTTCCAAATAAAAAAACTCCTGTTGTTTACTGGAAAGGTTCAATAGCTACGAAGACAAGAATAGTGCTATTAAAACGGGCGAGCTATTGTTATCAAGAATATATTTCTCTACATGGTGACCACCATTTTCAATGCATTTTTGCGAGGAATTCAATGACGCATCTCTGATTCTGACTCACGTCTATGAAACAAGCTGTGTTCTTATGGTCTCTCATCGTCAATATCTGCAACAGAGAGATAAGATTTTCAAATAACGAATACATAAGTTCAGCTATCAGAACAAAGCAATTTACAGTTATTTTCTGATCTGTTCTACTTACACCTAATAAGTTATTACAACAGCACATCTTAGAAAGTTATCTGGCTCTTATACAGGTATAGGATAACGTCACGTTGGGTACGTTTTGAAACGATAGATTTACTTTAACCATTTTTCTAACAATCTTAGAAAAAGATTCGGTGTAAATACGAGGTACTATTAATAAGTTTCCAGACTTTTTTTTGTATTGGCACTTTTATTGATAGTACACACCTGAAACTCTAGTCCTCTTCGAAGTAATCTCATCCGATCCTAATGCACTTGTTGTACCGTTCTAACACCGTCTAGAAGGTTCCATGGAAGTTCTCTTGCCTGAGCCTGTCAATGACCCTCGTCATAGCGTCTTTATTCTCTTCAGTTGTCTCAAAACGATAGCCGTAAAAGTCTTCGTTGAGCTAAGTTGAGCTAGTTGTAAAAGTCTTCGTTGAGCTAAGTAAATAATCCAAAGTCACAGGGAGCAAGGTCTGGACTATAGGGAGGGTGAGAAACTTTCTTGATGCCCATTGACATTTTTTGAGCAACTCTGAAACAAACTTCTCGCAAATCTTCTGCATTTTCAATTCCTCGAGAATAATGGCGGGTACAGTTGCCACACTGACATCAAACTGTACACTCATTGTTTCTATAGACACACTACAAACAGAGTTTTATCGAATATCATTCTTCTAAAGTGATCCCATGTCCAGATTGCATTTTTAAATTTCACCGATCAGCCTTTAGTGTATTTCTATTCCTGCTTTCATTGTTCATTTGAACCTAAAATCATAAACATTTATAAGATGTATAGCAATATCATACTGAATTTTCAAGAGTCTACAAAAATTTTACATGCCTGTATAAAAAGTCTGGAAATTTATTGAAGGCACCTCGTATTTTATTAAAGTTGAGAGTGAATGTCATTTCTAAAACACTCATAAATGAGGGACGCCAGGAAAAGACATTCAGATGAGGTGAAAGAGATAAACTTGTCATTTCTTACCCCATTGCGCATTGGGTTTTTACGTGACATCAAATCATTACCGTTTGAACGCGTAATGGTATCTACGACAAAGTTGAACGCATGGTCGTAAAGCGGTAGAAATGAATCATGTTTGGTTTTGTTTTACTAATTTAGCCGGTAGCAAATGTACAACCTTACGAAACGAAATCATGATTCCAGTTCTAGATCGTAAATGGAAGTGACAAAGTCACGCATATGCTATTACACATCAAGTGTTAACATTTGAATGTACCAAATACATACTAACATTGATCAAAGTTTTAATAGGCTGTCTTCAACAAACTTAAAGCAATAATGAGCGGTCCTTTAAATGGGTACTTCTTAAAGTGAAAGAATATTGTAAGGCGACTTATATAATCTTGCTCATCTTTTATGGAATACTCTAAATAACCTCGCTACATAATAAGTAATAACTTTTCAAAACCTTTAATCAATTATATATATATATATGTTGAAAATAGTACTAAATACTTTTATGTAAATAGCCGTACTAAATACTTATTGTTGATATTATTATGTTGATAACAGTATGAAATAGGCTGATGTTGATAATAGTACTAAATATATTTATGTTGATAATATTATTAAATAATTTTATGTTGATAACAGTACTAAATACTTTTATGTTGATAAAAGTATTAAATACTTTTATGTTGATAATAGTACTAAAAACTTTTATGTTGATAACAGTACTAAATATTTTTGTGTTTATAACAGTACAAAATACTTTTATGTTGATAACAGTACTAAATACTTTTATGTCGATAACAGTACTAAATATTTTTATGTTGATAACAGTACTAAATACGTTTATGTTGATAACATTACTAAATACTTTGATGTTGATAACAGTGCTAAATACTTTGATGTTGATAACAGTACTAAATACTTTTGTGTTGATAACAGTATTTAATACTTTTATGTTGATAATAATACTAAATATTTTTATGTTGATATTAGTACTAAATACTTTGTTGTTTATAACTGCACTAAATACTTTTTTGGTGATAATAGTACTACATACTTTTATGTTGATCACAGTACTAAATACTTTTATGTTGATAACAGTACTAAATACTTTTATGTTGATAACAGTACTAAATACTTGTATGTTGATAACAGTACTAAATACTTTTATGTTGATAATAGTACTAAATAGTTTATGTTGATAACGGTACTAAATACTTTTATGTTGATAACAGTACTAAATACTTGTATGTTGATAACAGTACTAAATACTTTTATGTTGATAACGGTACTAAATACTTTTATGTTGATAACAGTACTAAATACTTGTATGTTGATAACAGTACTAAATACTTTTATGTTGATAACAGTACTCAATACTTTTATGTTGATAACAGTACTAAATACTTCTATGTTGATAATAGTACTAAATACTTCTATGTTGATAATAGTACTAAATACTTTTATGTTGATAACAGTACTAAATAGTTTTATGTTGATAACAGTACTAAATACTTTTTGTTGATAACAGTACTAAATACTTTTATGTTGATAATAGTACTAAATACTTTTATGTTAATAATAGTACTAAATAGTTTATGTTGATAACAGTACTAAATACTTGTATGTTGATAACAGTACTAAATACGTTTATGTTGATAACAGTACTAAATACTTTTATGTTGATAATAGTACTACATACTTTTATGTTGATAACAGAACTAAATACTTTTATGTTGATAACAGTACTAAATACTTTAATGTTTATAACAGTACTAAATACTTCTATGTTGATAATAGTACTAAATACTTTTATGTTGATAATAGTACTAAATACTTCTATGTTGATAATAGTACTAAATACTTTTATGTTGATAACAGTACTAAATACTTGGATGTTGATAACAGTACTAAATACTTTTATGTTGATAACAGTACTAAATACTTTTATGTTGATAACAGTACTAAATACTTTTATGTTGATAACAGTACTAAGTACTTCTATGTTAATAATAGTACTAAATACTTCTATGTTGATAATAGTACTAAATACTTTTATGTTGATAACAGTACTAAATACATTTTTGTTGATAAAATTACTAAATACTTTATGTTGATAACAGTACAAAATACTTCTATGTTGATAATAGTACTAAATACTTTTATGTTGATAATAGTACTAAATCCTTTTATGTTGATAACAGTCATAAATACTTTTATGTTGATAACAGTACTAAATACTTTTATGTTGATAACAGTACTAAATACTTTTATGTTGATAACAGTACTACATACTTCTATGTTGATAATAGTACTAAATACTTTTATGTTGATAATAGTACTAAACACTTGTATGTTGATAACAGTGCTAAATACTTTTATGTTGATAACAGTACTAAATACTTTTATGTTGATAACAGTACTAAATACTTTTATGTTGATAACAGAACTAAGTACTTCTATGTTAATAATAGTACTAAATACTTCTATGTTGATAATAGTACTAAATACTTTTATGTTGATAACAGTACTAAATACTTTTTTGTTGATAACAGTACTAAATACTTTATGTTGATAACAGTACAAAATACTTCTATGTTGATAATAGTACTAAATACTTTTATGTTTATAATAGTACTAAATACTTTTTTGTTGATAACAGTACTAAATACTTTTATGTTGACAATAGTACTACATACTTTTATGTTAATAATAGTACTAAATAGTTTATGTTGATAACAGTGCTAAATACTTTTATGTTGATAACAGTACTAAATACTTTTATCTTGATAACAGTACTAAATACTTTTATGTTGATAACAGTACTAAATACTTTTATGTTGATAACAGTACAAACTACTTTTGTTTTGATAACAGTACTAAATACTTTTATGTTGATATTAGTACTAAATACTTTTATGTTGATAACAATACTAAATACTTTTATGTTTATAACAGTACTAAATACTTTTATGTTGATAACAGTACTAAATACTTTTATATTGATAACAGTACTTAATAGTTTGTGTTGATAACAGTACTAAATACTTTTATGTTGATAACCGTACTAAATAGTTTATGTTGATCACAGTACTAAATGATTTTATGTTGATAACAGTACTAAATACTTTTATATTGATAACAGTACTAAATATTTTTGTTGATAATAGTACTAAATACATTTATGTTGATAACAGTACTAAATACTTCTACGTTGATAATAGTACTAAATACTTTTATGTTGGTTACAGTAGTAAATACGTTTATGTTGCTAATAGTACTTAATACTTTTATGTTCATAACAGTACTAAATACTTTTATGTTGATAACAGTACTAAATACTTTTATGTTGATAACAATACTAAATACTTTTATGTTGATAACAGTACTTAATATGTTTTGTTGATAATAGTACTAAATACTTTTATGTTGATAACAGTACTAAATACTTTTATGTTGATAATAGTACTAAATAATTTTATGTTGATAACAGTACTACATACTTTTCTATGGATAACAGTACTAAATAGTTTATGTTGATAACAGTACTAAATACTTTTATGGTGATAACCATACTAAATAGTTTATCTTGATAACAGTACTAAATACTTTGATGTTGAAACAGTACTAAATACTTTTATGTTGATAACAATACTAAATACTTTTATGTTGATAACAGTACTAAATATGTTTCGTTGATAATAGTACTAAATACTTTTATGTTGATAACAGTACTAAATGCTTTTATATTGATGACAGTACTAAATAGTTTATGTTGATAACAGTACTACATACTTTTATGTTTATAACCGTACTAAATAGTTTATCTTGATCACATTACTAAATACTTTTATGTTAATAACAGTAGTAAATACTTCTATGTTGATAAGAGTACTAAATATTTTTGTTGATAATGGTACTAAATACATTATGTTGATAACAGTACTAAATACTTCTATGTTGATAATAGTACTAAATACTTTTATGTTGATAACAGTACTAAATACTTTTATGTTTATAATAGTACTAAATACTTTTATGTTGATTACAGTACTACATACTTTTATGTTGATAACAGTACTAAATATGTTTTGTTGATAATAGTACGTAATACTTTTATGTTGATAACAGTACTAAATACTTTTATGTTGATAACAGTACTAAACACTTTTATGTTGATAACAGTACTAAATACTTTTATGTTGATAACAGTACTAAATACTTTTATATTGATAACAGTACTAAATATGTTTTGTTGATAATAGTACTAAATACTTTTATGTTGATAACAGTACTAAATACTTTTATGTTAATAACAGTACTAAATAATTTTATGTTGATAACTGTACTAAATACTTTTATGTTGATAATAGTACTACATACTTTTATGTTGATCACAGTACTAAATACTTTTATGTTGATAACAGTACTAAATAATTTTATGTTGATAACATTATTAAATACGTTTATGTTGATAACTGTACTAAATACTTTTATGTTGATAACTGTACTAAATACTCTTAATTTGATAATATTACTTTATATTTTTATGTTGATAACAATACTAAATACTTTTATGTTGATAACAGTACTAAATACTTTTATGTTGATAACAGTACTAAATACTTTTATGTTGATAACTGTACTAAATACTTTTATCTTGATAACAGTACTAAATACTTTTATATTGATAACAGTACTAAATACTTTTATGTTGATAACAGTCCTTAATACCTTTATGTTGATAACAGTACTAAATACTTTTATGTTGATAACAGTACTAAATACTTTTATGTTGATAACAGTACTAAATACTTTTATGTTGATAACAGTACTAAATACTTTTATATTGATAACTTTACTAAATACTTTTATCTTGATAACAGTACTAAATACTGTTATGTTGATAACAGTACTAAATACTTTTATGTTGATAACTGTACTAAATAGTTTATGTTGATAACAGTACTAAATACGTTTATGTTGATAACAGTACTAAATATGTTTATGTTGATAACAGTCCTAAATACTTTTATGTTGATAACAGTACTTAATACTTTTATGTTGATTACAATCCTAAATACTTTTATGTTGATTACAGTACTAAATACTTTTATGTTGATAACAGTACTAAATACATTTATGTGGATAACAGTACTAAATACTTTTATGTTGATAACAGTACTAAATACTTTTATGTTGATAACAGTACTAAATACTTTTATGTTGATTACAATCCTAAATACTTTTATGTTGATAACAGTACTAAATACTTTTATGTTGATAACAGTACTTAATACTTTTATGTTGATTACAATCCTAAATACTTTTATGTTGATAACAGTACTAAATACTTTTATGTTGATAACAGTACTAAATACTTTTATGTTGATAACTGTACTAAATACTTTTATCTTGATAACAGTACTAAATACTTTTATGTTGATAACAGTACTAAATACTTTTATTTTGACAACGGTACTAAGTATGTTTATGTTGATAACAGTAATACATACTTTTGTGTTGATAATAGTACTAAATACTTTTGTGTTGATAATAGTACTAAATACTGTTATGGGCATAATAATACTAAATACTTTTATGTTGATAACAGTACTTAATTCGTTTGTTTGATAACAGTACTAAATGTGTAAAAGCCAGAGTCGTCAGACATTTATTATTTACTGACCGAATTTAAAGATGTAGCTAGACAACGCCTATCCACACTCAATAAAGGAGTTGAATATGAAAATAAATATAATAAATTACTTAACTTTATCATTCAGTTAACTAAATTAATTATGAAACGATATAAACGCAATAATAAAATGTAAAATAATTAATCAATAAAAAGGTGAACAAAAGAAACAAACACAACCGATCTAATGTAATCCATCGAGGAACGGAGTACGAATAATGATATCATCTGAGATAAAATGATATTAAAGCAAATGAGATAAAGAAAGACCATATATTTCATCAATCTATATATATAAATGTGAAATTGTCTGTTTGTGCGTCTGTGTGTTTCTACATTTCCCTACCAAATTAGTCTGCCAATTTTCAATCTACAGACTCGAGATTTGACATAAGGGATATTAAGATTTGGACAATCGTTTTAATCGATTTTCGGCCAGTAAGTTGAAAAATCTACCAAACTCATTTGTCAATTTTGGGTCTAAACACTTACAATTTTAGATTTAGATTATTTGAACATGGATCAAACGTTTTAATGTGATTTGAGCTAAAAACAATAAATGTTAAAAAGTTAAAATTGGGATCAAAATTAAAAAAAAAAGGTTTACCCCTGCGGTATCTACGAAATTATTCAGCCAATATGAAATTTTCCATAAAGTGTATTCAGATATAGTGCAAGCGTTTTAGTAGGTTTTTGGCAAAAAATTTGGCTTCCATGGGGTCAAAGTTTAAAAGATTTAATATTTTTGTTTTTTTTGTAAACGATTCAGCTAATGTTCGATCTAAACAGTTGGAATTTTCTATAAAGGCCATTCAGGCATGCAGCAAGCGGTTTAATCAGTTTTTGGACAACAATTTGGCTACCAAGAGGTCAATGTTGAAGGAGTTGACCTTTGTAGACTCTACAAAACTCATCCGCGAATTTTGGGTCTAAACACTTGCCATTTTAGATGCAAGTTACCTGGACATGAGTCAAACATTTAATATATATATATATATATATGTATATATATATATATATATATATATTTATATATATATATATATATATATATATATATATATATATATGCACATAAAGATATGAACAGTACATAGGGGTCGAGCAAAGCCCGGCTGGACTGCTATTAAAACTATAAAACTAAATAGAAAAATTGATCATAAAAAGCACTAAAATATTAGATAAAATAAATATATCATTATAAAACATTAATTGTAAATAAATGAAATTACCATTATGACTATTTGATGATTTAACATTACTAATAAAACATTGTATTTCATTTAAATTTGATACATGGAAAACTTAGAACGAATGCTTAATGCCATATTGATATTTATGGAAGAAACATTGAATCAGTTGTGAATAATATTATGGTTTGCTGAACAGCCATATAATTTAAAAAGTTTATCTTGCGCAAATTATTTGGATTCTTAAGACTACCGTTCTCATATTGAGTGTCATTTTCACAACGTTACCGTGGATGTAACCTCGGAACTTCCTCAAGTGTATTTTTTTACATTTTCACCTCAAACATAGCCCAGTGCAACTTTTATGTAGGAAGCTACTATCTGGGACATAGGTTTACAGGATACTACGCAAGGATTTGAGCAGAAAGAGATCTGCTCACATTACGCTTGAATTTCTGCATCTAAGTACAGTTGGGGAAGCAGAAATCTGGAAGGGAGTCCAAAGTCTAGGAGTTCTGGGGAAGAAAATATTAGAGTAGAAGTCTTTCTTACATTTAAGGATCTCTACTGTATAGGGGTGCGACTTTGCTGCTTGTCGGATTTGACGGAGGAATTTACGTCGAGGAGGTACAAGGGAGTGTTGTTCGTCGGAGCATCAACCATTAATATAATTGTAAAACAGACAGAGGAATGCAACATTTCGTTAGTGGGCCAGAGATTGAAATTTAGCTACAGTTCAGGATCTATCAGCCTGGCGACTCTCTTTTTAACTCTGTCAAGGAGTGAAGGACTAGTAGTAGATGCACCAACGTAAATGTGACAACAATACTCCATACATAATACTTTCTGGCGTAAGTAACTTTCTAGCACTGTAGAGAGAGCCCACCTTCTTCGCAGCAGCCTTGGCAATGCTCTCGGTGTATCTGTTCCAACTCATTTTCCTGTGAACGTTAAGCTGAAGAGTTTGGAAGAAGTACTTTCAGGTAAGGTACTTTTTTTTAAGATAGAAATGGTAAATTTTCCTTAAGGACCCGTAAAGAACAAGGAAAGATTGGGAACTATCACACGTTGAAAAACTGAGTGTATCTAATTTTATTAGTAATGAGTATTAAATTATTTACAAATTCTGAAATATTAGTAAAACTGCGAAACCTAAAAGATTTGTAAGTGTAATATTATCCCACTGCAAGAAATAGAACAATTATGATACAATTAGTTTAGTTCCTGAAAGTATTAAATGACAGTTTTTTTTTAATTAGTTTAAGCTGGACACACATTTTATTCTTAAACTGAACCAAACACAATCGAAAGTTTGCGGGTATGAATCAACATTTAAAAACAAATATAATAATTTCGAATCATGATTGGATTAGTTCAGTTCCTGATTTGATTTAATGGCAGTAATAAAGTAACTAATCACGCACAAAAAAGTTAAAAGTGGAAAACAAACAATAAAACATTCAGTCGTTTCATCTAAAAATTCAATGAACAGAAATAAATCCTATAATAAAGTTTCCCCAAAATAACGGGATGGAAAACATTTTGAAAAAATTTAATAAGTGAGTGTAGTTTAAGTTATTTCTGATAAAAGTAAAAGTATTTAACATTTCTGAAAATATTTAGGAAAAATAGAAAAAAAATGTAACATAAGATGGAAAAGATGAAAAGAAATAATACATTAATTAATTTGTACTCGCGTGTTCACGGAGCATTGCACGGAAAAGAATAGCCCGTGCTTGTATTTGGAGGCGTCCGAATAAAATATTTGCTTATGTGTAGATTACGCGTTTGATGTTGTATGATATAAAACAAGTGTGAAATCGAAAGAAAGGAAGTGTAATATGAAGATATGGCTAAACACTGTCTGAATTCATGTTGGTAGTATGACAATATTGGCATACCGGAAAAAAGAAAAAGTGTTCGTTTTTAGACGATCTGGTATTCCTGAAACTGAGCGTACGCAATCGTAATATGTAGAGTGCAGAGGTGGGTTCGGAATAATGGAACATTCACTAACGGCAATCGTAAACGTATGTAAAAGTAATATGTTTAAATGTAAACCCTAACCCGGCTGAATACGAAAAAGTAATCGAAAAATAAAATGAAGCGTTGATTTTGCTGAAAGGAGGAGGTGTAATTTGCATCGGAGGAGTAAAGCTTAACCACTCTCTCCGTAGACTTACATATTTGAGAGAGTTCAGTGAACAGGGGAAAAATTGTAAAGCACGGACAAAATGTCTGTAGTATGGGCTATGAACACTGGTGTTATTTTATTATATACGAGATAATGTTGATATATATATATATATATATATATATATATATATATATAACTACTTCATTTAATCACATAAATTAATATACGAAAATATTATTTTATGCGTAAATCTTTAGTAATTACTTTAATAGTGCTCAATGCATATGTAGAGCTAAGTATTAAGTTATAAAAATATATATGTCAAGAGAATGAAACGCGGAATATTTTGTGTAGCTTAGTTTCCATATATATTTTTATAACTTACTATATATATATATATGCATTTATATACTTACATACATACAGAAATAATAGTGTAGTGTTCAAAATAAATAAAGCAGAAATTTCAATAAGGAAAATGAAAGGCATATGTTGTACATTACAAAGAAGGGGGACTTTCTGGCTGGATCTAATTTATTGCATAGTCGGTATTTGGAGCTGCTCCTCTCAGACATCATCACTTAATTATTAAGGAATTAGTTTGTTTACTTGTCAACGCCAAAAGTCACTTGATGATGAAAATTAAGAAGACTGAAATGGTTGTTAGCTGAAATATAGGGAAAACAATTCAATAATTAACATCAGTCAGTGGTATTAACTGGGTTAAGTCCTTGATTACTTTTTACAAGAAGTTTTCGATACTGGATTTGAAGACGTGTTTGATTGTTCAACCTACTTCTAGAGTAAAAAAAAGGTGTGAATCCCCATGCGCACTCGGTGTTAAATATAACACTAGAACGCGATTTTTCTAATTAGTAGATAAACATGTTCTACCATCTAAGATTAATAAACTCTTTAAAAAAAAATAAACGCCAATACAAGTTATTCTTGTTACATGTTTATGCATCTGCTATTTGCGATAAAAAGTACAACTGCCATCAATAATCTTTGGGGTATTCTGATCAAAAAATAAAACGTAAGATCACTCCCGGACTTATAGGCTAAAAGTTCTATAAATTTTTAAGAAATGTTGTTAATCCGTTTGGGAGTCTATAAGGAACGAACTCACACGCAGAGACAAAGTTGCATTTATATAATTGTTGGGATAAAATTAAGATGAAAAATAAGTTTTCAACAATTGAGATTGTCGGACTGACTTCCTCATCTTGGTTGTTAGAGTCACAACGTTTCGGCCGTTTTGCCTTCCGGCCTTCATCAGGTGTTTTGTATCGAACTGGGGAACCATTTGTTAAGAGTCTCGAACCCAACCCTTTATTATTATTACGGGGTTACCGTGTTTGGACTCCAGCTAGGCTCTGGGACATAGTTGCTGATTCTCTGTTTTGAATGTTACTTTTCACTGCCTTCGTTCAGGATTGAACTCAGCACCTTTGGGTAACTGTAAACTTTGATACAACGTCTAGGACCACTCGGCCATATGTCACTAGGACAAAACACTTGATGAAGGCCGGAGGGCAAAACGGCCAAAACGTTGTGACTCTAAGAACCAAGATGAGGAAGTCAGTCCGACAATCTCAATCAATGAAAACATTTCGTCTCAAAAATACAGACAATTATTAAGTTTTCAACAGTAAAGCAAATATATCTAGATAAGAAACGCTTTACTCGGTGAATGTGAGCATACAATAGAATGAGGAAAGAAAAATAATAGTAAAGTTTATAGGAACTTTATTACATTATCAAGCCAATAAGGTATGTGATACAGAAAAGGGGAATCAGCGAGAAACTTGTTTAGACTATAGCATTTCTAAGCTAAATGCCTCTCGTTAAAAGAGGAGAGAATGTCGGCATTACGCAAATGTAAAAGTAAAATTTACAAATAACCAAAGTAGAAATGGAAAAATATTTATGAGATTAAAATTTTAAAAAAATAATAATTATACAGCGGTTATATGATGAGGCGAAATAGGATAAAGTAACAAAAAACAATAAAGGCTAAGAAATATACAAAACAATGAATTCACAAATGTAATGATAATAACAATTTTTAAAGATTTATAAAAATATAAAAAATATTCAAAAACATAAAAGAAAATTTCATTATCTTCAAATGAGCATTTCCCTTTTATTTCCCTTTCTTTAATCCTTATTAACTTTATAATGTAATCAAGTTTCTATGTAACTTTACTCTACGTTCTTTAATTATTCTAACTACATATATATATATATATATATATATATATATATATATATATATATATATATATATATATATGCATACTAGCATTTCAGCCCGGCGTTGCCCGGGTGTTTGAAGGTGTATGTTGACCAAAAAAAAAAAAAGTAGTCAATTTTTTTTAACTTTGACCCCTATTATGACCACTTAACAATTATTGTTTTTGGCTCAAATCAAGTTATTACGTTATATCCATATCCAAGGAACCTATATTTAAAATTTCAAGTGTTTAGACCCAAAAATGGCGGAGGAGTTTTGTAGATTTCTCAAAGGTCAAATCGTTGGACTTTGACCCCTTAGCAGCCAAATTTCTGGCCGAAAAACCGATCACAAAGATTTTTCCAAATCTCAGTACCCTGTATATCAAATTTCGAGTCTTGTGCACTGAAAATTGACAGAGTTATTGCGTAGAGAAATGTACACAGACACACACACACAGACATGTCTACTTTTATATACATAATAGATATATATACACACTGCGTGTCAAATTATTAACGAGATAACATTTTTTTTATCAGTTTCAGAAAATTACCGGTAGTTTCGTATTAAAAGCTTTTGGAAACGTTGGCAATGCTGAGCTTCGGGTACTATGAAATTTCCGTACTGTTCCGCTCAATGTAAACACCTTGCCATCGAAATTGCGGTATCCACGGTATTTAAGGTGTGCCAAATTATTAAAAAAGTTTGTTTCGTCAATAAAATGGGTCGAAAAGTTGGATTGAATAGTTCTAAAAAGAGTCCTATTACAGAACAGCTAGCGAAAGTTAAAACTACCCTCAAAATATCGAAAATGATAGGAAGGTATAATAAAAATGTGAAAAACTTTGTCAAGGACCTTACAAAGGTGCGCGAGAGATCAGATAAAGGTAAATCTAGAGCTGTTTCACGCCGTTCTCTACCCCAAATTTAATGTGAAGTTGTTAAGAACCCAGCGCAGACAAGCCGAGAAGTCTTTGGCCAAGCTGGATTAAAGAATGTCTCAAAAAGTAGTCGGTGTCGCCTTCTGAAAGAAGTGCCAAAGTCTGTTAAGCCTGTGTCAAATCCTCCATTAAAGCAACATCGCATACAAAACCAATAGAAATGGGCAGAGGACAACATGAAAACGGATTTTTCCAGGTGCGTGTCACTCTTGATGGGCCAGATGGATGGAGCAAGGGATGGGTACTAGATGGACGATATCGTCATCAGCGTTTAAGACGC
>NC_136514.1:11053690-11121190 GCF_053919585.1 Euprymna scolopes | reverse complement strand
GTAAAACCTATCATTTTGAGATGTTTTCTATCATTAGCTTAAAATATTAGTGATGAACATATTTCTATAAATATCGTGTGAGATCCGTAGAAATTTCGGATTTTATTATTTGTTTATTTTTTTATTAATTTTTTGTACAGTGGTTTAAAAAATATATCGGTTCACAGTGCTTTTTTTCCAAATCTCTTGGTAGGATTTGTGATATATTTCTATTTTGTAGGCTTCTGCAAGAAATAGAGATCCTACAATATTAGTATTTCACCTTTAAATCGAACTGATACTAATCTTTGACTCTTCACCGAAGTTCGAGATTGATTTTTGATAGAATAGATTTTATTTTAAATTACTTTATATTATGTTTTATATTCTTGGTTATCAGATGATCCCTTCTATAAAAAAATAGATGAACGGTGATAAGTTACGTACTAATATGAACTTGACTTAGCATATGGTAATAATAATAATAATAATAATAATAATAATAATAATAATAATAATAATAATAATAATTATTATTATTATTATTATTATTATTATTATTATTATTACTATTATTAGGTGGAACGATGAAATTGTCGCCCTAAAGAAAACACTACAGCTGACATCTTTTCAATCTAGCCACCTTTAGCCTTAATTGATGCCTCGAAGCGGGTCCGGAAACTGGCTTTGGTTTTGTGAGAAGTCATGTTATTGACGCCCTCGACATATAACCAAACAAAGTAGTACATCAGGTTACGGTCGGGGGAGGAGGAGGAGGAGGCCAGCGAGAGAAGGGTACAATATCGTAGCACTCCTTCCAAAGCCAATCCTCGATCTCTTTGGATCGTGGGCCGGCGCAGAGTCCTGCTGCCACGCCCAAGGTCTGCCAACGACCATCTGATTGGACCAGC
This sequence comes from Euprymna scolopes, assembly GCF_053919585.1. NCBI lineage: Eukaryota > Metazoa > Mollusca > Cephalopoda > Sepiida > Sepiolidae > Euprymna > Euprymna scolopes. The sequence continues at coordinate 11,120,300 of NC_136514.1, read as the reverse complement.
GGATCACTACACTCTTCAACACATGCAGGTACTCTTAAGTGTTTACTTTCAAGCCGATTGTGACGATGTAAGACGGCATAATGTGGCCCTCACTTAAACCCACTCCAAAGATCATAACCGTGGCCGGAAAAATCGTTGAGCTGTCCGGATTGACATTTTGAGGATGCTGGCAATGTTTCCGTTGTCATAACTTGGATCGGTAGGCGCATGAGTTGTACAGTTGAAGATTGTGCCACTTTCTGATATGATGGAAGATCCTATCGCTATTGGGATTTGTACACTAGGAGTGTCAAAACGCCATTAAAATGAGTCATAAAAAATTGAATAATTCGACCTCCTATATTTCGAAGCTTATAATTACTTGAAAAATGTAATTAAAACCCTAATTGTTTTTTTTTAATTAAAGGAGAAAAGACCAATTTTTTTGAAAATCACAGGTTTAATAGGAAATTATGCAATATTTGTTTTTTTTTTAAATCGGGTTTCTTTAAAAAAAAAAAGATTTAAAGAAAAACAACGATTTTAACTTACTTCGATAAAGTATATGTATATATACATTCCAAAAAATCAATTACCTATAAAAAAAATTCTATTCAATGAGTACTTCTATTCTTTATTGTCAAGAATTTACTCATATTTATATTTTGTATTCCATGTCCTTTTTAAATAAAATTCTTTCTTAAGCAAGATTCAAAAAAAAAAAAAAAAAAAAAACGCGACATCAGATGTTTTTCACAGTTGAAATAAAGGGAGATAAATGTCTGCTTTTCTTCCAGTTCAATTCTCCAGTGGCTATAAGCGTCAAAATTATTGTCTTTTTTATTGTGTGCTGTAAGCAAAAGTTGGTAAATATGGACCACCATACCTGAAAAATGATCCCATTTTAATTAAAAGTTTTTGCCGATAAAAAAAGGTGTAAAACTGTAGACATTACAGGTAAATTTGCAAATAACTATTTGTTTTTTGTTGTTGTTTAAAATTAGCTTATTTTATTTATTGATCTTTTATCTTCAATTTGTGATATATAAATCTGAGGTGAGAAAATTAATTATTTTCATTTTAATAGACATTTCAAAATGGGGAAGGTGAATTTAAAAAAAAAAGCGCTTGTCTAGAATCTTATATTCGGTTTATTGGAAAGAGCATACAATTTCACATTGAACCTGAAAGTATCTTTAAAATTGAACCAATAAACAAATATTGGTAGATATTTAAAATTTAAAAAAATCTAACTCGTAAAATTCAATTGATTTCATTACGTAAAATAAAGGCTGCATGAACCTCGCAGGCACTTTGTAAACACTGTTGTATTTTAAATAAAAAATGATATTTCTTTTATTTTTTAAACCACTTTAATAGTTTATTTTGGAAGTATATTCCATAAATAAAATAAACAACCCACTTTTAAAAGAGAAATTACGAGTTTTTTTTATATTTCCTTCGCAGTATTGTGTTAGGGGTGTGAAAATCCCCCCCCCCAAAAAAAAAATTCTGATACACCTATTTGTACACAACTGGCTAACTAGTAGATGGTCTGCAACAAAAAACAAAACCAACTTTCATCAAACGGAAATGGAATCATGTCGTCTTTTCTAGGGCATGCACATGTCTCAGTTTCAAGATAATATTTATGCTTATTTTACGACTGGGCAGCGTCGGGCGGCTTTCCAGTATAATATAGCGGTAACGTATTATTAATTTTTGTTATGCAAAAAAAAAATGTCTTTAAAGATGTGCCAGGGTTTATGAATTTTAGGACGAAGTCCCAGTAAAATAAGTATTTGTAGCATAGAGGTCTGTTTAATGTCGATCATATTTCTTCGTCAAGTATGTGAGTTCCTTAATAGTAACGTTGATTTATTTTGACTAAAATAAAATACGCATAAAGTGCGCTTGAAAGCCAAATCACAACGCAATATTAGGAAAATAAACAAATACTTTACTTCCTTGAAATTTTTAATTTATAAATTAATTTCGGAGACAAACTCCATCCTCAGTATGTTGTTTTTTTTCTTTTTTCTCTTCTTCTTTCTTGCCACATTGTAAAGTTGGAGATAGAAAAGTATGTTTGTAAAGACCGCGCTTTGTATCTCAGCGGTTGTATTTTGAAATGTTGGAACTGTGTGCTGGCTACGCGAGATTAACGTCAAGTGTGTGAGGTCCGTTATAGAAACGTTGATTTAATTTGAATAAAATAAATAAAGAAGAAGAAGAGAAAAAGAAAGAAATCAACATACTGAAGATGGAGTTTGGCTCCGAAATATATTTATAAAGTAGAAATTTCAAGCAAGTAAAATATTTGTCTATTTTCCTAATATTGTGTTGTAATTTGGCTTTCAAGCGCACTTGATGCGTATTTTATTTTATTTTATTTTATCATATTTCTCTGTAAGATATCACTTTCACTCCGTTATATTCTATTATGACGTTTGAAACTAAAACAGAAGGGGAAATAAACACCTCATGCGACATTTTCTAACGCGAAGAGTCATATTTCATTTTCAAGGCTGAAAGAGATATAAAGCGAGAAATGAGTTTTCTTTCTTTTATTTTTTCATAATTTTAAATTCATTTATGTTTGCTTGTCCTGAAACGTCGTCACATTACCTGTTTTTCTGATACAAATCGTACCTTTTCAACCGTTGATTCAATGCACGAATAGTTGCGAGGCAGTCACACGTGACCTCTCCGACGAGATAACGCTGACAACTGGATGGACTTTATTCGCTCGACCATGTATTGGATCCTAGACACCTACACAATTTTATTATTAAAAAAAATAACTGAATGAATAAGATCAGATAACAGGTTCTAATATTGCAATATATCAATCACTTCGCTTAAAAAAAGGGCCATGTCTGAAAAGTAACGGACCTATATGCAGTGTGTAATGTGTAGGATATGGGCGAATATATATAAGGGAATTAAAGAAGTATAAGGTTGGCGAAAAAATGATGTCGTTTTTTGAACGTTTAAATTCCAAAGGTCATATCTCCTTTCATAATAAAGTTTATTAATCGAAATGAGAACCATTAGAATCGACACATTTTTGTCAAGTTGATTTAACATAGAAATCCAGAGTTCTAGAAGCGACGAAGTCATTGAATGTTGATTCGGCATCATCTCGGCTTTTAAAGCATTTTTCGCACAGGAAGTTTTCGAGATGCTTGAAAAAGTGATAATCGGTGGGTGAGAGGTCCGCTGAATATGTTGGATGAGGCAGAGTCTCGTAGCCCAATTCGTTCAGTTTCTGTAGGGTCAGTTTAGCAACATGCGGCCGAGCGTTGTCATGGAGGAAAATGGTGCCTTTATATTGACCAATCCGGGGCACATACATTTTAGCTTCTGGTGCATTTCGTCAATTTGTCGGCAGTACTTCGCCGTAATTGTTTCGCCCGGATTCAAGAAGCGGTGATGGATGAGACCAGCCGCAGACCACCAAAGAGTCACTATAACCTTTTTTGGGTGCCATTTCGGCTTCTAAAATGTTGTGGAGCTTCTCCGGCATCCAACCACTGTGCCGAATGCCGTCGGTTGTCCTATAAAATCCACTTCTCATCATACAATCTGCTCGAGAAATGGGTCGTTTTTGTTGCGAAGAAGGAGCGTAGAAGACACCTCAAAACGACGATCTTTTTGATTATCGTTCAATTCATGCGGCACCCATTTATGCAAATTTTTGACTTCTTTATTTGCTTTAAATGGTAATCGACTGTTGAGTGGTCGACATCGAGTTCAACAGCAATTTTTCGTGTAGTTTTGCGAGGATCAACTTCAATTAAGGCTTTTAAATATTCGTTACCAACCGCAGTCGGTGGGCCGCGACCCTCTTCATTTTCGAGGCTCTAGTCACCATTGCGAAATTTCCTGAACCACCATTGTGTCACACATTCGTTGGTAGTACATGGCCAAACGCATCATTGATATCATGAGCTGTCTCTACAACTTTCGGCTTAGTTTGAAATGGAACAAGAAAATCGTGCGGTTTGTCATTTTTCCCATGCTGTAAAAAAGCCAGCAAAACATAAGTGAAGAGATTGAGAACGTAACGAATAGCACGATTCGATAGAGCGGAAAACGCGCTTAAAAAAGACATATAAATTGGCTATACATATATATCAAGCAATTAATTCCGAAATCATATATTAAGTAACATATATGAGAAAATGATGTTTTTGCACCAACCTAATATATAAGGATTTTTTTTAAATAAGACATTTAGATATAATAAAAAGCTCGAGATGTAGGTGGAGCTTAGATACACGAGGAAAATATACTGATAATAGAAACATATATATATATACATATATATATGTATATATATATATATATATATATATATATAGAGAGAGAGAGAGAGAGAGTGAGAGAGAGAGATTTATTGATTGATTTGAGACAATATAATACAATGTGCAGGGGTTATGAGATATCTTTATGACAGGAATGTCGAAGTCTAATCCTTCTTATGTGAAAAATAGGGGAGTTACTAGCTAACAAGATAAGGTGGGATGTCTTGCAACAGACCTATTAGGGGATCTGGTATAGGTTGTTTATATATGAGTAGAAGATAATGTTGTCTAGGGGATTATCAGATACTTATGGCCCTTTAAATATGCTAAAACAAGATTCGGCGCTTGAGGCGTGAAGAACGCTTTTGAGAGTAGCTACTGCATGATTTGGGAGTTCATTAACTAATTCCTTAATTTATTAACTAATAAGAGTTCAATGAGAGGGACACTTTTTAGGCTGTACAAATAAAATAAAGAATAAAAGTTTAAGGAGAAAATAATTAAAAAAATCAATGTGTAAGAGTGTAAAAAATGTAAAAGTAAAACATGAGGTAAAGTGAAATAAACAATAAAATATGCAGACAAGATTTGGAAAAGATTGATGCCTAGCGTGCAAATGATGATATATGGTAACAGAATGATCTGGCAAGTTTGGTACAGGTGCGATATAGTCTAGTAAAAGCAGAAGATATGGACGGGAATAAGGGCAAAAGCATAGAAAAATACAAAGCAATATACTGACATGAAATTAAAGAAGAACAATAATAGTAGTAATCTATATATTAATACGATAGCGTGTATGTCATTTTCAGTGTCACGCTTACATCCGGGTCGTTTAATTGTTATGTACTTCCATTTCTTGTTTAAAAAAAAAATTATCAAGAATTTTTCATAAGTTTTGGTTTCGGTTTGAATTATATTTGATCACACTTAACAATTTTTTTTCTTTTTTATATAAATAATTTTATCAAGAATTCTTCATAAGTTTTGGTTTCGGCTTCGATTAAAGCTGATGACATTCCAGTAATCTATTTTTTATATAAATAATTTTATCAAGAATTCTTAACAAGTTTAGGTTTCGATTATTGCTGAAGGAACTCATTAATACGATAGCGTGTGTGTTATTTTGTGTGTCACGCTTACATCTTAGATTTTTTCTTCCGAGTGACTGTCGTTTAATTGCTATGATCTTCCATTTCTTGTAATAAATAATTTTATCAAGTATTCTTCATAAATTTTGGTTTCGATTTCGATTATAGCTGAAGGAACCCAACACACACACAGATATATATATATATATATATATAGCTTAATCGCCATATATATTTTATAAATTACTATATATATATATATATATATATATATATATATATATATATATATATTCTTCATAAGTTTTGGTTTCAGTTTAAGCTGATGCACCCAAGTCATATGGACATTTTTTTTTTAATCACAACTTTATAGTATATGAGAATCAATAGAAAATTGACTCTATAATAATATATACGAAATCTGCAAAAATTAAAATATCATATTTAAGCGTATTTTATGACTGGCTACACCACACGTCCGTACTCGCTTATATAAATACTTTTGCAATTTTTACAAAAGAGCTACAATAATATCAGAGCGTCTCAATTTACACTGAACATCTATAGAATACCAACATTATTATATTACATATGGAAGAATCCGCTGTGGAATTTCCACAGGTAATAATTATGACAATAGTCATAATGACAATACTAATATTAAGTTGTCCCAAAAGTATATAAACAATTGCAAAAAATTAGAATTTTCATGCAATTTTAATCGTTTTTGCATTGATATTTTATAGATATCTACATCTACTTTAAATGTTAATTTATAAAATTGAGCCTCGAGTTTTGATTCGTTCCTGTTGGAGGCGCGGTCTTTCAATCAGGATAGCCGAAGAATCCATTTGTGCTGCCGAAGGTGAAGAAACAATTGCATATGCAATGATCTAAGTGGTACATGAATGAGTCTTAAATATAAACTTCGTTCGCGATGGCCGTTAAAGTTGGACGATAGAGATTGCAAACCGGGTGGGGCATGACGCCTTCATCGAGCACTCGGGAATTGGCTGATGAGTTTAAAGTTCGCAAGTCGACAATTCACCGACACTTGAAGCAACTTGATTTATTTATCGCTCAATGGAACGCTTTCTGAAGAGCGAGTCGTGTAATGAAGTCGAGGAAACTTTTAAAATTCTTCGATTAGAAGCCGGTTTAATCGCATCTTGACCAGATCTGAAAGAATGCAAAGCGATGGCAGAAAGTATTGGAATGATTAATTTTGTTTGTTTTGTTTTTGTTGTGTATGTATCAATAACAACACGAACGCAGAAAGTAAAGGTAAAACAAATATATTAAGACAAAAATATAATACATATTTACAAAGGTGCCGTTATACTGCAGTTGGAAGATTGTCCGAGAGAGGGCGTGTTAAAGTCTTTCATGAAGTAACCGGCACATGTGTCTTTCCTATCCGGCGTTCGAACACAGCTCTCCGGTTTTGCTGACTTGATACCTTTATCTATATCTTGTTCATCCACGTATGCTAATTAGTGGGCGTCTCCACAACACCCCCCTCTCAAGATTTGAAGTCGTGTAGATTTCAATATCTTTTCCTTTTGGGGTTCATTATCATTGGGTCTATAGCCTTTTTTTTCCTTCCCGATCTCCTCGGTCCGGGCATGGTCTGTGGTGGTTCAATATTAAGCGTTTCGTATGCTATATCAATTGGATCTTCCTGTTCCTCAGGTTTGTCATGTTCGTTGTCCTTCCTATGACGTTTTTTCAATTGATTTTGGTGTCTTTTGTGTATCCCATTTGGAGCTTTTATCATGTAGACCAAGTCGCCGATACGTTTATCTACCGTATCCGACTCCCAATATGGCATATTATTTTTTTTAATTTAAAATATACCTGATCACCAGGTTTACACCTTTTACGTGATGTGTGTGTCGTTTTAATTTATCAAATGGTGATTTTATTTTTCTCGCAAACATTAATTCTGCTGGCGATAATTTCGACGGTGTATTTGGGTTCTTAGTTATCCTGTATATTTGCAGAAACTGTTGTAATGCTTTATCCGTTGGTGTCCCTGTCGATTTTCTAAGAGCACGCTTTATCGTATCTACGAACCTTTCCGCTAATCCATTTGATATAGGATGGAATGGTGGTGTAGTTATATGGTTTACCTGAAACGATTCACAAAAATCCTTGAAAACACTTAAAGTAAATTGTGTTCCGTTATCTGTGACTACAATGTCTGGTACTCCAAAACGTGCAAATATTTCATGCAGAAAACTTATTGTGTTATCTGTCGTTGGGTTTTTGCCCCGCTTTACTTCCGGCCATCTGGAAAAAAAAACTATCTAATATGATTAGGTAGTATTGTCCCTCGATCGGTCCAGCAAAGTCTAGATGAATGCGTGACCATGGATGGTCAGTTTTTTTCCAAGGTTTATGAACTATCGATGGTGACTTAGCGGCTAACGCACAACCTTTACATTTGTTTATTGTTAATGCAATATCCACATCCATATTACGCCAGTAAACATAACTCCTCATAAGTGTCTTCATCCTATTTATACCCGGGTGTCCTGTATGAAAATCACGTAAGATCTTTTTTTGCAAGGTTTTCGGTACAACCACTCTTCCACTATATAATAATACCTCATTGCATAAGGAAAATATACTTTGCGTTTTTCCGTCATTTTTCCTTAATTTTTTCTTTATGTCTTTGATGACGTCGTCATTTTCAGCCTCCCTTTTTATATCGGTAAACGTAACTGGTAATCTCTTATTATATTCGCCACCATGTTTTTTTTCCTCATAATTGGAACGTATAGCTGACATCACTGACTCTTCAAGGGTTTCATCCCTTTTCGGTATAAGCCTTTACAATCCATCCGCATGACCTATTTTTCCCCAAATGTAGATGTTTTATTTGAAAATCATAATTTAGCAAGATCGTACCCCAACGGAGTAACTGATTTGCCGTATATACTGGTAAGCCCTTTTTGGAGCCGAAAATAGTCACTAGGGGATTGTGGTCTGTTTCCAGTATAAAATGTCTCCCGTACAGATAACGGTGGAATTTCGTCACCGCGAAAATAATGCTTAATGCTTCCTTTTCTATTTAGGAGTAAGCCTTCTCTGACGGAATTAGGGTCCTTGAAGCGTACGTTATAGGTTTCTTCGTTCCATCTGGCATGATATGCCGTATGCATGCTCCTATACCATACGAGCTCGCGTCACTCGCAACAATTATTTGTAATTTTGGGTCGTAATAAGTTAAGAATAAATCTGACGTCAAAGTCTTTTTAATTTCTTCAAATGAGTCTTGATATTCTTTTGTCCATATCCATGGTGTTTCTTTCTTTAATAATTCGTTCAGCGGAGCTCTTAGGTCGTGCATGTCTTTGATAAATACTTGGTAGTAGTTCATGAGCCCTAAGAAGCTCTGTAAAGTCGTCACGTTATGTGGTGCTGGCACGTTCCTAATTGCTATCGCTCTTTCTGGATCAAGGCGTCGACTATCTTTACTTATTTGTCCTAAATACTTGATTTCGTCTAGACAAAACTCACATTTGTTTTCTTTCACTTTGAATCCGTACTCGTTTATTCTTGTGAACACTTGTTTTAAATGCTCTATATGTTCACTTATGGACGCGCTCCTTATGATTATGTCATCCAGGTATGCACAAGCACAATCTAAACCGTTCAGCATTGTGTTCATCGCTTGCTGGAATATTGCTGGCGCGACGTTTATCCCGAACGGTAATCGGTTATACTTGAATAACCATTTGTGTGTGTTAATGCATAAAATCTTTGAGCATTTTTCTTCCATGGGAATTTGTAAATAGGCGTCGGACAAATCCACTTTTGAAAAAATTTTCCCATCATTTAGTTTGGCAAAAATCTCTTCCGGGCTTGGTAAAGGGTAATGGTGATCTTGTAGCATATTATTTAACCCGGTTGAAAAGTCTCCGCAGACTCGAATTTGTTCCGATTTCTTCTTTACGTACAATGTAGGCGCTGCCCAAACGCTAGTTTCGATTTTCCATAAAATGCCCATTCTTTCAAGTCTGTCTAATTCGCTATCTATTTTGTTTAATCCGATGAACGGCACGTTCCGTTTTTTCTTTAATACTTGTGTTGCATCCTTTTTTAGTTCGAACGAAGCTTTAAATTTATTGCATCTTCCCAATCCCGTAGTAAATATTTCTGGAAATTAGTTCTTTAGTTCATTTTTAATATTTTCTGACGTTGTGGTGCAGCTGGTTATTTTTTTGCAAAAACCGTTCATCGGTTTATCCCAAAGGTTGAATTTTTTAATAAAATCTGTTCCCAATAAATTCTCGCTTTCTTTAATTACGAAGATTTTCAATTTCTTCGTCGTGCCATTTAAATTAATAGGCAGGACGACTTCTCCGAATTTTATTTCGTCTCCTATCCCCGTTCTCACACCCTTACTTGACTTTTTTCAGAGTCGGTTTATTCAGTGTTTCCAAGTTCTAACGTTTATTACCGATAAATCTCGTCCCAGAATCAAGTTGAAATTTTATTTGTTTTCCGAAAATGTTAACCAACACATATTTTCGTAAATTGTCTTTCTCTTTGTCGTTTGTTCTCATTTGTTGTACTCTATATTTTGTTCTGCAACAAATACTAGTATCTCCGACTTTGTCGCAATTGAAGCATCTAATATTTTTGTAAGGACAATCCTTTCCCCAATGTCTTTCATCACATCTTCCGCAATTATTACTTGGTTCCGATTTTCTATAGTTCCTTTGACTTGAATCGTAATTTAGTTTTCTGTAATTCGAGTTTGAGTGTTTATAACTCGCGTAATCTTTTGGATTTTAATGAGTCTCACACTTTCTTTGCCCTGCATTTCTGCCAGTTTTTAAATATTCCTTACGTACGACTGTTTCTTCTATATCTCTGGAGTCTTTTTAGTGATACTGCCCTTTGACAATCTTCTGCTAACTTTTGCAGTGTCAGACCTTGTTCTGTCTCTAATTTTGAGAGAACGCGTCTTCGGATCTCTGATTTTTTTTGTAGAAACTTGCCCCTGTGCAATAATTAAACATTTGAAGTCGTCCACCGTAAGTTCCGATAATTTAAAATTGTCGCAGTGTTTATTCACTACTGACGCATATGTCAAGTAGTCCTGCTCCTCCGTTTTAAGGTTCATACACGACCATCTCTTGTGAAAAAGAGACATGTTCGGTCCGAATAACTCCTTAAGAAGTTTTACGGTCTCAGCGAAGTCTAACTGATTCGTTCTCCTTGGCAATATGAAATCAACAAATTTGCAATGTTCACTGGTACCAAGTTTTCGAAGTAATAAATTTACTTTCTTTGCGTTTGACCAGCTTTCGCAATCTGTTTCGAAAATATCTTCATACCTTTTGAAGTATGTCTCAAAAGTTTTATCCTCTTCCGGTAGGTACGTGAACACATCTATGCTATTCACAATTGTTGCGTTGGAAAAAGTCGTATTGCTTTCCTGTGCAGAATTAGTCGTTAATCTCTCCAACAAATCTTTTTGACCAAGTTGCATTTGCTCTATACATTTAAGAAGCCGTTCATTCGGTCTTTCTTGTAGTTCTTTTTTTCTGTAATTCGTCTCTTTCTTGTTGACGCCTTCTCTGTACTTCGTCTCTTTCTTGTTGACGCATTTGCATTTCCGCGAATAACTTGATAAGATCCTCTATTTTTTTTTCAAATTAGTAAATCAGTCACTTTTACAATTTCCTTTCTTTAATAACTACGAACAATCGATTCCTTTTGTTACGTTATTAATTACGTACAAGAAAGAAAAAATCCCTTCTTAGTACAATGAGAAAAAAATTATTTTTCTTTCAAAACAGTCTACCTAATAAGCTCATGGTATCCTAGCGAAACACTTTTTTGTGTGTGTGCACTTTGCAGAAAGGGTTACTGTTACTTTCAAGTTTTTTTTTCTCGTAGGCATTTTGAAATAAAGTGCTTGCTGTTTTTTTGCTTTTGTTTTTTATTTCTAGTATTCAGAGTTTTGATTTTCCTTTTCAAGTAGTCACAAAAAAAAATCTTGGTGTTTTGCAAGTATCCAGCGCTTGAATATCGCGTTCGACAATTTCATAGTTGCTGCGTTTTAAACATTGAATTCCTGAGTGATTTTTTTCAATCTTTGACGAGTAAGTATTTCCCGAATCCACTGTTGAGTTTGATAGTGTATTTTCTCACGCGTAAATCTTTTTTCGAAATCCCGTCGCCACTGTTGTGTCTGTATCAATAACAACACGAACGCAGAAAGTAAAGGTAAAACAAATATATTAAGACAAAAATATAATACATATTTACAAAGGTGCAGGTGTACTGCAGTTGGAAGATTGTCCGAGAGAGGGCGTGTTAAAGTCTTTCATGGAGCAACTGGCACATGCGGCTTTCCTATCCGGCGTTCGAACACAGCTCTCCGGTCTTGCTGACTTGATACCTTTATCTATATCTTTTCACACACGTATGCTAATTAGTGGGCGTCTCCACAACAGTTTTGTTATTACGTAGCAAGTAAAATTTCAGTTTTTTTTGCATATGCTTACAAATTTTCGGGACAACAGTAGTAAAAAAGAAAAGAGTAGTATTAATGATAGAACTAAATATAATAACAATAACGGAATAATAATATTAAAGAGAGTGATGAAAAGATCCCTTAAAATATAAAGAATAAATTACAAAAAAATTAAATTGTGTAAAAATAAAATTATAATAAAATTAGAAGGGATAATCTCGGCTTTGGAGAGGTGCTAGTCTAGCGGCACTGATGAGTTGTGATACTACGAAACAGCACTGTATGTCGATGACTACAAATATATATATATATATATATATATATATATATATAACTACTTAATTTACTCACATAAAATTAATATACGAAAGTATAGATTTATGCGTAAACTTTAAGTATTTACTTCAAAAGTGCTCAATACGTAGGTAGAGCTAGTTAGTAATTTATAAAATATATATGGCGATTAAGCTACATTGAATATTCTGCGTTTCATCCACTATAGGATTCGTCAGGCTTATGCCTGACGAATCCTATAGTGATTGAAACGTAGAATATTCAATGTAGCTTAATCGCCATATATATTTTATAAATTACTATATATATTTATATATATATATATATATATATATATATATATACATATCGTGAGCCAAAAAAATGGGGCAAACAAATTTTATACATTTTATTGCACTAAAAGCTATATTGAACAACGAATAATTGAACAAGGAAACGTAAAGGAGACTAAAACCACAGAACAAGACATTTACTTTAATAAATGCTTAGGATGGAATTGAATTCCCTTTTTATTTCTTTATAAGATCAATCCTTTTAGACATGCTCACAACCAAAGTGAAGAGGAGCTGCTATTCCATTCGCTTTGCACAGCTTCCTACAGTTTGTCATTGTTCTCAAAAGTTATTCCGGCTAATGCACGAGATATTATGGACCAAATATTCTCGACTGGGTTTAAATCGGGGTTTTGACCTGACCAAGATATCACATCAATTGAATTATCAGAAAAACATTTTTGTGACTTTAGCAGTGTGTTCAGGGGAATTATCATGTTGAAAAATAATGTTATGAGATTTCCCCAGCTTCTGGATATTTGGCAACAGTCCTGTTTCTACCATTCGAATGTATTCCTTTGCACTGATTGACTTCTCACATCTAATAATCCCAACTCCTGCTGCGGTAAAAGTTCCCCATACCATTATCCCCCCCCCCATTCCCGTGTTTCACTGTTGTTTTTATGCAACTTGGCGAAAATCATGCTCCAGTTCTTCGATTGCACCATTCGGGAGCACCGGGAGCATCACTAACAAGACAAAATATTGATTCATTTAACCTGAAAACATTCCTGAACCAGACTGTATCTTTCTTGCTATAACACGAGAAAAATCTCTTTCTATCATTGATGTTCTTCTTAGATAAAAAAAGGCTTCTTTGCACACCTTTTAGGGGAAATCCCATTTATTTCATTCATTGTATATCAAGAATGAGAATTTCTAGCCCGTTCTTTGCTATGGTCAACATAAATTTTCTTTTTATCCTTTAAAACAGTTAATTTAAGCATGTGGTCGTCCTTCAAAGTGAATGCTCTAGGGAGAACAGATTCAGATTTCCCTTTAACCAAGCATTCGACTTTGAACTTTTGACCGATTCGCTTCACTGCAGAAAGAGATGTTTTCACATTTTCTTTTCTTAAAATATCAAAAATCTGCTTGTAAGTCACTTTGGACTGCCTTAATCCTGCAATTCGGTTTTTTATATCCTTGCCGGTGCGGTTTTATTAATTTTTTCACTTATTATTATATGTTATAACAATAATAATCTGCAAAGTATAAATTTTCAGTTAAAATTAACAGAAATTAATGGAAAAATATTGAAAAATCGATTTCTTCCTTCTTTCACTTGGCTCATTTTTTCTCTCATGAGAGTATATATATATATATATATATATTTAAATAAAGGGGGTGGTCACCAACACTGTGTATTTTTTAACATTATTTTATTATTCCGTGTCTTGGTTTTTCATTGAGAATTATGTATAGATCATTGTGATAATGTTTTTTAAATCATTGAAATCGTTTTTAACGCGTTCCAGACGTTAAAATCAATACCCTACTCCCTAGTATGTAGAGTCTGCACTATAACAGACAGACAACTCCGTTCAACTAAACTGAACGAACTACAAATAACACTGCGGAAAAGAGGATATCCACTACCACTAATACAGAAAGGTATTGAACTGGCTTTAAAAATTCCAATAGACCAACTAAGAACCCCAAAAGAACACAAAAAAGAACAAATTTTAGCATACGTCTCTACACACAACACAAACAACCCAGAACTATTCACACAGATAACACAAAACCTTATCTTCCTCAATCAGAACGACACACTAAACAACATACTTAAAACAACAAAAATAATAAAAGCAAACGCCAACCCCAAAACTTAAAACACATCCTAACTTCCTCAAAACTCGTCCCACACACTACAAAAGGGTTACAAAATTCAACAAACCGCGATGTGGATCATGTGACATAATAATAGAAAGTAACACATACACATTCAAAAACCCAGCACAAACATTCAAAATAAAAAAGGATCCAAAATCGCACCTCCAGAAATGTAGCATATGCACTAAGATGCACAGCATGCAACAAATCCTACATAGGTGCCACCAAAATTTCAGCAATAGAGTGGTCTTACATAAGAGCAACATCAAAATTGCAGATAACATACACCTCTATGTTTCAAAACACGTACACACATCCAGTGGAAACAGCTTCAAAATAATGCCAATCTTCCAAACAGACAATTATTTTATTTACGTACACAGAAAAAACACTTTATCACAAGAGTCATTCCTGAACTGAACAGAGCCTAATATCAACAACAAAAACATGAAATGCAAGGCACACTCGCATGCACATCCATATACATATACACACCCACACATAAATCACAACCGACACATTAAAACACACACGCGCGCGCATACAACTACACACCGACATAACATCCCTATCTCTAATACAACACACTGAACAATACCAAACCTACTTAACCTCGAAACCAATAAAACTAGGAAACACCTAGAACCATAGTATAATATCTGTTCCAACACATCGCTCCCTCCTCAGTCAGTGGGGGAGAAATCCCTCATGACTGAGAGAACCATCATCCCTTCTATCATCCCCCTCCCATACCTATACCCCTCTAATTGGCCCCTCCCCTCTGGGGAACAAGATCTTCCCCACACTATGAACCGATCCTGGGTCTGGCCATACCCACATGGGGAGACAAATAAATAGAAAAATGAAAAAAAAATCCCATATACATATTTTTAAATACACCCCTCTATCTAAACAAACATAATACAAAGAATATCTGAGAAGACTGAAACGAAAAATCACAATACTAAAATCCAAGAATTAAAAAAAATAATAATATCAAAATAGAATGAAAGCACCCCTACCCTTATTTCAGAAGAGCTGGGTCTCCCCCCCTCCTTACACATACACATTAGTAACGACCTTGGATCACATTCACCTTTCCAGGGAAGCAAATAACCTTATAATACTATAAAACAGTACACACATTCTCAAACCAATAAAAGAAAACACAAACACACACTATCCTAAAGGAAAAGAAAAAAAACACAAGCAGAAAGAGAGAGTGAGAGAGAGAAACACAACACAAGAGTGACCACAGCCGAGTTCAGCGGCCTCGACACAGCCCAATAAAAGAGTAATAAAAATTGAACATTCCAATAAATAGTAGACACTTAGACGCTTCCACTCCTTGGAAACACTTCGAATGAACTACAAAAATGCTATTTTTACATCTCCAACACATTTAAAAATAATTTCTGACGATGACGCTTCACAGAACGTCTGAAACGCGTTAAAAACGGTTTCAATGATTTAAAAACATCATTACAATGATCTAAACATAATTCTCAATGATAAACCAAGACACGGAATAATAAAATAATGTTAAAAAATACACATTGTTGGTGACTACCCCCTTATTTAAGCATATATATATATATATATATATATATATATATATATATATATATTACATATACCTATCTATCTATCTCTCTGTCTATCTATCTATCTATCTATCTATCTATCTATATATATATATATATATATATATATATATATATATATATATATATATATATATATATATATATATATACAGATTTAAATTAAAAGAGACGAGAGTTGGGTATTCGTGTATATAATGAAGGAAAATATTAGATTAAAGTTTAAACATGCAAATATATGTTGATCGAGATAAGGGTCGTGTTAAAGGATGGATGTCTATATATAAGTGACCTTTCCTCTGTGTATACGAAACAGCCTCTACTAAATTACCCTGTCAATTTTTGGTTTACAGACTAGAAATCTATATATATATATATATATATATATATATATATGTAAAGGGGTTTCGAACTGGATAATCACATTTTAGCCGGTAAAATAGCCTGCTAATAATCGGAATTTGGCAGGCTACAGTCACTTAAAAGGAATCCTCTATGCATGCGCATATATACATCTATACGTTAAACTTCGTTAATTTATAAAGTTTTGATATCCATATGTATTTAGGTCATATAATAGTGAATATCGCTGGAAGCTAAATGTTTTGCTTTCGATTCTACACATGGTTGTCATATTTTTTAACTTTTAAAATCAATACTATATATTGGGTACAATATAATAATCAATAAAGAATTACCTATATAAAATATATATGCAATCTGCATGAATTAAAATATCATATGTAAGCATATTTTACGATTGGGCAGCATGGGCCCTTGTGTTGCAAGCATATTAATTAACTCGAGTCCTTTCATATGATATATCTGCTCTCTAATTGCAATGTTAAATGGCAGGATAGAAAGTTATTGAAAAAGTGTGGGATCACTGGTATTGAAAGATTTTTGATTAAGAAACAAATGCGTTGGCTTGGTCATCTCGTAATAATGAATGACTCAAGAGTTTAAAAGCAACTTTTTTATTTACTGATAACAAATTTTGAAACAATTCATCAGCAAAACAGAAATTTACTTTTTTTTACATGGAGATCACCACTTATCAATGCCCGGAAGCCACTCGGGGATAAGGGTTATTGCGTGTAAAGTAATCAATGAGACAGTATTGTAGTAATCCTTAGTATTGGGGGGGGGGTTGATAAAGTGTCTTACTTAAGAGAGCGGTTAATCAGGAATTTGTTTATGTTGAACTTGAAGAGATCCAAGTTGTAGTTAGGTGGGAAACAGGCAAACGGAAGAGGGTTCCACAGGCGTGCACTTCTAAGAAAGAAGCTTTGTTCATGGAATCTACGTTTTGATTTAGGAATAGATAAAGAGTGGAGAAAATTATTGACGGTGGTTTCAGCTAGACGGGTATTTATCGTGAAAGATTGGCGATGGGCGACCAGAGATTGGAGCTCAGACGAGCACTTGGAAATAAAGATAAAACAAAGACAGATCTTCAGCGTCTCTTCTGTGAGAGAGAGGTTGCAGGGAAGAGAAAAGGGAATCCCCCACTAACCCACGAAGTCTATTTTGTACTCTGTCAAGGCATGATAGGCTGTTTTTGGCAGCTCCTGCCCAGATATGACAGCAGTACTCCATCCTTGGACGTACTTTGCTTTTATATAGATAGAGAATTTTAGGATTACAAAAGAAAAAGAAAATATTGGAATTACCAAAAATACAGATGAAAATAAGCATAAACAAAGCATTAAATCAACGCCTGAGCAAGGCCGGGTAATACTGCTAGTTTATTATAAATACATATATCAGAAGCATTAAACGTAACGTTAAATTTCTTTCAAAAGATGAAGTAAAAAACAGATATAAACTGAAACATGTGCGTGCGAGCATTCTTATTCTAAACAGTTAATTTCTTGTAAGTAAAAACAATACGACAGCTTAGATCAAAACCAAAAGCCAATAACAGTGTGTCAAATACGAGAACCATTAGACTAGATTGACACAATCTATAAATAGTGTTTTCTAAACCTACTTATTTTTTTTTAGAAAGAAGCTGCCATGTTTTCCGTACGCGCATGCGCATTCGCGAAACAGTTGACATATATAAAAATCCGACGACTTCCACGGAATAATTTAGTTTCTTTTTTAAACAGTTCACTGCTTGTAAGTAAATAAACACTACTCGAACTGAGATCTAAACCAAAACATAAAGACAGTCACGTACGATAACATAAGACCGGCTTAATATGAATTCTAAAAAGTATTTTCTAACCAACTCATATTTAACATAAGTGAAGTTAAACCAGATAAAATCCAGTGCCCCTCACGTACAGGTTGCTTGACTCCTTAGCAGCCCTTTTTCCAGATAAAAACGGATTATAAAGTTTTCCACATGTTTGATTATCCTATATACCGAATTTCACGTATATAAATAAAAAAATTCGTAGAGTATATAGGTTAAGAAGTGTCCTCATACACACATTCTCAGTTTTATAGATATATAGATTGTTGTTTTTACTTTCTTTTGCGCGTGCGTTTCTATTATCTTAATTTTTTACTATCTTAAATCTAGTTGGACCAACTTATGTATCTATTTCATCACTTTTTATTTCGTTCTCCTTTTCTACCTCTTTCGCTTATTTTTTATTGTCTACAATTATATAGTTTAATGATTTAGTTTTAATGTTGCAACGTTGGTTAATGCTGCTAGCATTAACTGATGAGATCTAGGTCGTTGGTCGATATTTGAACAATAATAAATTAATTTCTCAGCTTAATCGATGATATTAACCAATGTAAACATCCTAGGTTGGAATCATATCATTCTTTATCGCTGGCTATTTAAAGGTGTTACTTTTATAACAGCCTAAATACGCGTCCCAAAGTAGGTTTGCAACAATGAAAAACAAATGAAAAATAGATTAAGTTCAAGAGGTTGGAATGCGCTGCGATGTAAGCATATCCAACGTTATAATAAAAACGTTACGCATTTAAAATTAAAGGTATCGTTGTTTTGTTAGGTTATAAAATATTTATGAAATTCTAGAGAGAAATTATGAAAATGCAGTTTTTTTTTGTTTTTTTTTTTGTTGTTGTTTAGAAAATAATTTGTAAAAAGAAACCAGAATCCTGTCAAAATCTCAAACTATTGAGCATATCATAACGGTTTATGATATATATATATATATATATATATATATATATATATATATATATATATATATATACTAGCTTAAAATGTGACTTTTTTTAATTTTCTTCCTCTGAAGATTGTAATGCTGGGTATGGGGTAGTAAAACCAGCTGCCAACATTGGCCTGTTTTTTATTGAAACCAACCGAGATTTCTTTTTAATATCCTCGCTGTTCCTTTAAGTGCAATTGTCTGGATCTCTTTTGCACTTGGTTCGCCAGAAATATTAGTTAGGTAGGACTTCATGTTGTTCTTTATAAGCCCTTTAGCACCTATGATAACTGGTATGATTGATATCTGCTTAAGATTCCAGTTTCTTTTCATATGATACATGAGACCTTGGTATTTGGTCTGTTTCTTTCTTTCAGCTCTGTTCAAACCGCCATCACTAGGAAAAGCACTTCAATCAACGTTGCAACTCTCCCTGACTTATTCCATATAACTATGGCAGGTTTCACAGAAGCATTTTCAAGGTAGGTGGCTGTAGGGATTACATGTATGGTATATAAGTCATGTCCAACTGTTCTTTCAGATGAGCAAGTCCGTGGTTTGTAAATGCAAAAAAAATATGCACACTTAGTTAATAAGTGTGCATATTTTTTTGCATGACTTATATACCACACATGTAATTAATGTATTTAATAAAGTATTTAATAACGTTCTTAACGACTGAGCTCGATTATAGAATTAGTAATCGTCTTCTAAATTAATGATGTAAACGCCTGTTCCGTCTAATTGCATGTTAACAATATACGACTTATATGTTCGTCGGATATTATATGGTCTTATTTCCTTTTTTTATTTCCTTTACAGCAGCCACAACGGTTAGGGTTAAGTAATTGGTATATATATATATATATATATATATATATATATATATATATATATATATATATATATATATATATATATGTATATATATGTACATACATACATTTGCAGGATAATTTCCTATACTCATTAATTTTGAAATATATTTTTTAGACAATCTAAGCAAGCTTTTTGTAAGACTCAACATTTAAGAAGCACATTTACACACACACACACAAGCACATACATGCACATACACAGACATGCGCATATATATATATATAGAGAGAGAGAGACGGAGAGAGAGAGAGAGAAAAGGTGAAGAAAAAGAAAGAAAGACGGACAGACAGACAATTAGATAGATAGTAGATATGAATATGTGTGTAAAATATTTCAGTGTCCTGGATAAACTCAGTTATAATAGAACCGAACAATGTTTATCTATCTATCTATCTATCTATCTATCTATCTATCTATCTATCTATATATATATATATATATATATATATATATATATATATATATATATATATATATATATATACACTAGCTGTTCGCCCTGCATCGCCCGGTCGTAAAAGACGCTTAATTATTTTAATTAATATAGATTTCGTATTTATCAGAGAGGCGGTAGCACTCTCTATATAGGGATGGCCCGTACACTCCTATATACGCCTACAAAACAAATCTATCCAAATCTCAACTAAAATCAACTTATAAGTTTCAAAAAGCACATATTCTTAAAGAGAAGCGTCTTACGGATCCAGCGAGTGTCAGAACATCGGTTAAAATGTCAAAAGAGAGCAAAAAAGGGTACAAAAATGGGCAATTGTTCTTCTTTCTTCTTTCTTCTTTCTTCTTCTTTCTTCTTTCTTTTGAGACGATGTATCTCGGTGTACGAACGGTCTCTGACAACAGTTGAAGCATCAATCGACTGCTCTTTACACGGAGAAGTGCAGTCACCCATCGCTTTTTAGCTAAATCCATAATTAAATAAGATTACGTGTAATAACAAGTTTTAAACACTATATACCCAATGTAGACAGACCACTTCGAACACGGAACTTCTCTCAAAAGGGACAGCTCCAAATAATACACCGGATGCTCACAGACGTTCCAGTTTGCCAGTGGCCTATATTTCTTGGACGCTGAATATTTGAGGTGAACGTTAAGGTTTTTTCTTTAAACAGTAACCCACCAGCGTTAATGAAACCACGAAATCTTTATCTCAGTTGATCAAAATTGTTATAAGAGTAACCTATCAGCAAGTACGACGCCAAAAAACAATGTTATAAAAACAAATAATTCTTCAGATTTTGGACTGTAAAATATGTACAAAATGTCAATGCTGTGACCAGGATTCGAACATAGGTTAGCACGGCCACAATGTGGGGTCCTAACCTCTAGACGATCACGGCTAACACTGACGTCTGTCGCTCTTGGCAGAAAGACACATGACTACTGTCAAACTATTGAAAAATAAGAAGGAAACTTGAAATTCTCACGCATGCGCAAAAATACACTATAGCAACTATTGTTAAATGCAGCTGAATCTCTTCGCTTGCTAAGAAAAGTAGATAAGACCAGTTCTTATAAGAACTCGCCAAACGCCAAAGGAAATAAGTTAAATTAACCGCAAAAGAAACTGCAAGAAAGTCATCTTCTAAGAACTCACTGGAAGCTGACCAAAAAGAATCAAAATCCAAGCCCTATCCACAAAAATAACTAGATATTGTGGCTACTATACACAATCTACTAATAAACTAACTAAGTTTTTCTAAAATAAACTAGAATAAATTAACCAAGTAACCTCACACTGTCACTGATTAGGACTTCATATAAAGATAACAACTATACTATTGGTGTATATACCGTTCCACACTTTAACTATTGGTGACGGGGCAGTATCTCAATTCTACGAGAGTTGTCTTGCTATAAGATAAGTGATATTATAGTAAGATACACATAAGTGTTATATGTTTACATTTAATAAAAAATGCCAAAGTCAGCACGTAATAAAAAAGCTCAGAGAAATATAGACTATGAAAAAAACAAAGTCAAGGTATTATCTGAGCAAAAAGAATACTATCAGAAAAATGCTGAAATAATAAAAATTAAGTATCATGCAAATCCTGAGGCAAAGAAGGCTGCCTCACGTGCTGACTCAAAAGCACGGTATAACAGGGATCCCGAGGGGAAAAAACTGCCTCACGTGCTATTTATAACAAAGAACCAGAACAAAAGAAGGCTGCCTTACGTGCTCTTTATAACAAAGAACCAGAAAAAAAGAAGGCTGCCTCACGTGCTGACTCAAAAGCACGGTATAACAGGGATTCCGAGGGGAAAAAGCTGCCTCACGTGCTCTTTATAACAAAGAACCAGAAAAAAAGAAGGCTGCCTCACGTGCTGACTCAAAAGCACGGTATAACAGGGATTCCGAGGGGAAAAAGCTGCCTCACGTTCTCTTTATAACAAAGAATCAGAAAAAAAGAAGGCTGCCTCACGTGCTGACTCAAAAGCACGGTATAAACAGGGATTCCGAGGGGAAAAAGCTGCCTCACGTTCTCTTTATAACAAAGAACCAGAAAAAAAAGCTGCCTCATGCACAAACTATTATAAATATGTAAGTAAAAATACTAATTAACAAGAATAAAAAAGCATTGGAAATGCAAAAGGATATAGGGATGGTATGCCAAAAAGTATACAAACAAGATAGCTATGAATGGCTAGGCACATGAAAATAGAATTGCATCCAAAGTATAGCCCTATAGCTTTTTATAACCGTAATGATGGGACGGAATGAAGATTGGAGAAAAGCTATAGGGCTATACTTTGGATGCAATTCTATTTCCATGTGCCTAGCCATTCATAGCTATCTTGTTTGTATACTTTTTGGCATACCATCCCTATATCCTTTTGCATTTCCAATGCTTTTTTTATTCTTGTTCATATTATATGCGACCCAACATATAGCAATGATTTAAAAAGTTAAAAAAATTAAAGTTTTAAACGATTTTAAAAGTTACTCGGGTGCTACACCGAAAATCGAAACGAAAACGTTTAGCTTACGATTTACGTTTTTTCTTTTTACTTAAAGCCTGAGTTATCAAGACATGTTTTCTGCAAGGCTTAAAATTAAAACATGAACCAATAACTATTACGTTATGCATCTATATTCATAGTGTCGTCGGTCGACCTTTACCTGCCAATTTCATTTCTTTAATTTTCACACTTTTTCACCGATTTTCCTCGCCTAAAAGCCAAATATAAAGTTTTGCATGAGCTCGAATACCCTATATATTAAGTTTCATGTATGTAGACTAAAAAATGACAGAGGAGTTTGGTATTCAAATTTAATATATATATATATATATATATATATATATATATATGCGCATATATATAGAAAAAAGGTTCGTGTTTACTATAACCTTTTTACGTAAATATTACGCGAGTATAAATTATGTAGATTATCTGCATGAATATAATTACATGTAATTGTTAACTAAAGATTATCGTCCCATAAGAAAACCGAAAAAATATAAGGAATTAATTAAAATGAATGTTTAGAATAATATGCAAGTTAGCTATATCTTTGGCAGATTACTGCAATTCTACGACCCATATATAACTAGTTGTATTTTCTTTTTAAATGAATAGAAAAAATGTTTTTTAATATAAATATCAATACAGAAAACTCCTAAATTTCTAGGAGTATATATATATATATATATATAATTATTTTTTTACTATAATAATTAAATACCTACAGACACTAGTGTTTCATCCTTTCGGGATTCTTCAGTGCAGGGTGTCACGATTACTACCAGTCGAACGATTCGAACCCCGCGACACGAGACATCTCTGGCTCGATTAGCGGAGGCCGTATCCATTCGGCTACCATTAATCATGTGAAATAGCGTTGAATTTTTTAAATATTTTAATTTAAATGTTCATTACGTCAGACAGACAGTGATCAAATCGTTATACGATGATCTACGCATAAGAGCTAAATTGACCGACTTTTTAATTCAACAGAAAGTGCTCAACGATAAGAAACGTATTTCTTAAAGGGGCTGTCATAATTATTTTTTTACTATAATAATTAAATACCTACAGACACTAGTGTTTCATCCTATGTATATATATATATATATATATATATTCAACAACCTGGTGAGTTACATGGACACATTAGGATTTTGTAATCGTTACTAACTCTGCTCCATGCAGCCTAAATGAAGAACAAAATCATTTATTACTAGTCCTACTATTGCCCGGGCGTAAAATACGCTTAAATATGATATTTTAATTGGTCTAGATTTCGTATATATTATTATAGAGGCGTGATTTCAAAAGTAAAAAAAATAGTATTTCGGTGCCATCACCTCTTAAGTGATCTCTTGATGCGGTCTTTAAAACCCTTCCTCTGCCCACTTGCATCCCTTCGATTAACTGACCATATAAGATTCTACGTAGTAGTCTGCGTCTGAGCATTCGAATGATGTGCCTCCAGTCACCTGATTTAGAAGTAGATCATGATGGACTCTACGCTGAAGCTGCCTGCTCTCCCCAACACTCCCCTGCGCGGCACACTGTCCTTCCATGTTATTCCAAGGGTCCTCTGGAGACATCGGATATGGAAGGTCTTCAGACGTCTTATGGCAGCTATAGGTCGTCCAAAACTCATATTTATACAGCATTTTGATGTGAAGTCTTAAGTTACTATTTAAAAAAGAACTTTCTCCTTGGCCGACCAAAGGATAGTGATAGTTGCCTGAGGCGATTCCAGATTTCGTCATCCAACGAGGTGTTAGACATTATGCTTTCCAGATATTTCATTGTGGATAATATGAGCAGGTGTTGCCCTACTACTGCGAGTGTTATTGTGTTTGATGGGAATTCACCATTGTGCTGACAGTTTACCTCTGTCTTTTGAGTGGTAAACGTAAGTATCATTCGTGTGTACGCAGTTACAGCTGCTAAAATGATGTTTTGCGAGGCCTCTGGTGTATGGGCAACTAGGACACAGTCGCCAGCGTATCGCAGCTCAATGATGGTCTTCAAGGTCATCTTGGTCGTTGCATGATTTAGTGATTACCATCAAAAGTGAAGTTTAATAACAACAGCCTGCTTCTCCATTCCCCTACGTAGCATTGTTGTAACGCAGACGAGACGAGGAGCCAGCACACAACCTTGCTTCACTCCAGTGTCTACATTAAAGGATTCTGAGGTGTGTCTTCCAAATATCACTCGGACCATCATCCCCGGATGGAAGAGTGCAAGAATGTTGAGAAACTTGGTTGAGCACCAAAATTATTTCAAGACCTGTCACAGTAATTCATTGTTAACTGTGTCAAATGCTTTCGAGAAGGCGATAAAGGCACTCGCTATATTTATCCTGGTGCTCACGTTACACAAAGATCATAACTATTCCATGCCCTCTGGAAAACCATACTGATGCTCTGGTGTGACCGGTTTCGATATCGTGGAGACGAGTCTACGGAGCGTGACTTTGATAAGAACCTTTCCAGACACGACTAACGAAGAGATACCCCGTACTATTGGATTTGTCTCCTTTGTCCCTGTAGGTGGGCAAAATGTTGGTATGCTTCCACTGCTGTAAGATACATGTACAAAGTTAACCTGCTTCTTAGAGGCTCAGCAAGGATGTTGTCAGCCCCCGATGGTTTGTTGTTTTACAAGTTTACAGGTTTTGACAAGTGCATTATTTTTTCGAAGGTTGAGGGTGGTCGAGATCTGGCATGGCGGGTGTACAGAGAGCTCAGCAACGACAGTTTGGTCATCTGGGATGAGTTGGTCGAGCAGGGTGTTGAAACCGCAACACCTTACTCGAATCGTTCCACTATCAGTCTGATGCTTGATTAGAGATGCTCCGTCAGCAGATCAATCAGATACCAGTGATCAGTTTCTGGAGCCGTAGATTATTTTCACTGCATTAGAGAAACTGAGCATATCGCCTATATCAGCGTGAGTCTGGATCTCATTGAATTTTGGAAAGCATCATTCATCTAGCAGTGTTCTGAGAGTGGTTTTTGGACCCAAAAAAAGGCTGCCATAGCCCTTTATAGAATTGAGGTTGTGGGATATTCAGGGTGGTTATGTGTGTTTTGTGCATTCTGTCTAGGAAGAGCCATAAGTCTCGCAAGCATACTGGTCAAATCAGACGCCATGATTATTTTTCTTCTTTTTTGTTTGTTTTGAAACGCTTGGGTTGCAGTGTAAAGAGTGATGCTGATTAGAAAGGTCAACTCTTCACAAATCTCAAACGCTGAACTGATCAGCTGCCTTATGTCTACCAGTTTCTCAGCTAGGAGTCGACGGAAGATTTACGGGTGTATTTATTGGATAGTCCAGTGCAGTTTAGTGTTTTCTACTTTGGACCAACATGACGTGCTAGGGACCGGAAATACCTCCTGACTTTTGTCAAAAACGTGGTGGCTGACCCAGCAGCCGGCACTGTGCATAGCTCTTGTTATGAGCACGTCCTTCAGGTCAGTTTTTCAGAATCGAATAGTTAACCAGGTGCTAATGTTTAGACCTGGGATGCATCCAGGATGCATTATATATACACATATTCATTTGTTGAAAGAGGGTGTTTATGATAATAAGTTTGTGCTCTACGCACAGACTAAGAAGTCTTATGCCATTGAGGTTGACTTTTTCAATTCCATGAACGCCGATCACGCCATTCCAGTTTTGCAATTTATTCCCAACTCTTGCATTAAAATCAGCAAGCAGCATGCGTTTGTCACTCCTTCAAATGTATCACGTGCCTTATGAACGTGATACTTCTCTTCATTCGGTGCCAAAGTTGGTGCATAGGCACTTACAAATGTAAGATATCTGCATTTTGCTAGTGAGATGACTTTCGCTGACAACTATTTGTAACTCTGTGAGCTCATGCAGGAGGTTGCTTTTGATTGAAGGTGTTGGCCGCCCATGTTAGAGATATAGTTCTTGCTGGTGTCATGTGTGTTCTTACGAGTTCTGCTTAAAATCATGTCGTTATTTTAGGCGGCATACTATTCTCCATTACTATTTTTCAATGTCATGTTGGACGTTATCGTTTATGAATTTAGGGTGTAGGCTGAGCCAGCTGGTTTAATTTGTGTAAGGGTATTAGTCAGGTTACTAAAGAGAGGATTAGTTGCGGATTGTGTGTAACTGATGTTAGTAAGATTTTTGTTGGTAACGATGGAAGTGTTTTTGTGAGGGAGCCAAGTAAATAATAGTTTAAGTCAGATGCTGTTCTAATAACATTGAATGATTGCTGGGTATATTTCCGCTGTCGCGGTAACTTTTAAAAGAGTATTGTTCAGTTTTTATAGTGCACTGGTGGAAGAGGTAGTGTAAGTGTCGGATAATTCCTTTGATACAGAATATTTGCCGAAAATTTCGTTGTGCTTTTTGTTTTAGGTGACGGAAGTATGCTGGAAGTTTAATGTTTTTAATATTGTTAGGAACTATGTTATTTGAGGTTTTGTTTTAAATATTGTTAGGAACTATGTTATTTGAAGTTTTATGTTTTTAATATTGTTCAGAACTATGTTATTTGAAGTACAGCGTTTTAAGAAAGTAATTTGACTGCAAACTTTGACTCATTTCTGCGAGAGTTGAAAAAGTATTTAATTGTGGCAATGTGTGTCTATATCAGACTAAGTGTAGGAAGAATGTTGTAGTTTGTTTGGGGTAGTGTATGAAAGAAGTTGTATTTGAAGGCTATGGCGATGCAGTCTTGTGGAAAACACTCAGGCCGGGACAAAGAGAGTAAAATAATAATTACAATATTGAGAGATGTCACTCATTTTTTATTATAAATATGTTTTCAACCACATACGCCGCACTAGAATGATAATGTAGTGTAAATTTCTCTAAATATTCAAGGTATACCTCATCTTTAGGATGCAATAATAAATTAAATATTTTAATACGTAAATTCACAACCTTGTGTTTCTAATTGAAGCGAGGTCTACGCCTCAAGAAACGCTGAAAATTATTTTTACTTATTGTTCTAGTGTCTAATTTCCATTACTTAACACTTACGTAGTAAATCTCCAGACTTTTTTCGTATAAGCACTTTTATTGATAGTAGATACATAAAACTCTTGTCCCCTTTGAAATAATATACTCCAGCTGCAATGCTCTTGTTGTACCGTTTCAACCTATTCTAGAAGGTCCCATGGAAGTCCTTTTGTTTGAGTGTGTCAACCACTCTCGTTACAATCTCTTTTATCTCCTCAATTATCACATAACGACAGTCTCTTAGGATTTCTTAGATAACCAGTAAAAGAGGACAATGTCGGGACTAAGGGAAGGGCGAGGAACTGTCTTGATACCTATGACGTTTTTCTTTCTGATCTTCTCTGAGCAACCTTAGAACAAACTTCGTACAAATCTTCCGCATCTTCAGTTCCTCACAAATAATTGTGTGCACAGTTCCCACACTGACATCACAGTGTGTACTATTTGTCTTTCTATACACACGGTAGTAATTATTCATGAAATTCTTTATTTGGCCAACAAACTCTGGGGTTCTGACTTCTTTACTCCTTTCACGCATCTCATTATCTCAGACTGACACCCTGCTTTCTTTGAATCTCTTATGCTACTCAAAATCTGAGGATTAATTTATGCAAGATGATCCAAAAACAGTCTGCAGCATTCCATACGTTTCTGTGTCATTTTCTCCAAATTTAAAACAGAAGTTTTTTTGTACATCGTTCTTTGAAAATGTCTTCATGTCCAAATTGAATTTTCGAAATACACAAGCTGTGACAATCAGTCTTGAGTTGAGTATATTCCAATTCCTGCTCTATCTGTTCATTCGAACCTGAAATCATAAAAATTGGTCAGTCATCTCATAAGATGTATGGAAATAACATACCGATTTTTAAGAGTCTAGACAATTTTAAATGGTTATGCAAAAAAGTTTGGAAACTTATTGAATGAACCTAGTAACTGTACAAAATATTTAAATTAAGTTTTCACTTTTGAATTTTTATCACTTCCTTCTTTCCTTCAGATCTTTTTTTTTAATCACTTTGACCTTAACTGTAGCTTACTGATGGTCTCTTTGTGAGGAAACGAGCCAAGGAAGCGTGTTTCAGCTTACTTATTAATATGTATTGAAAAAATTCTGGAAAATATCATTAAAATGTGAAGGAGACGACCTATGCGAACCTTTTGGAGTAATTTTTTTTAATAATATGGTAGATGGTATTTTTTTATTATTATCTGTTTTCAATTGCGTACGTATATATATATATATATATATATATATATATATATATATATATATATATATATATATATATATATTTGTTATCCACATAAAGTACGGTTTCGTTGTATCAAAACTCAGTGCGGTTAGAAAAACACATTTCCTCAACCATGGATCGAACATACAACCGTCGCATTGAGAGCCGGCAGCTCTCATCATTAGGCTACGAATCAATGCCGTAAATATTTCTCTTCGAGTGTGTATTACATCCACACCCTTCCGTCGCAACAGTGCTCAAACCATGCTCGTTTCCAATTGCGTATGCATATATATATACATCTAGGGATCTCTACAGTGTGGGGGTGGGATTTAGTAGCCTGTCGGGTTTGTCGAGGGTGCACACGTCGTGGGGGCACAAGTGATTGCAGTTCGTCAGAGCATTCACCACTAAAATACTTGTAGAAAAGGCAGAGGGATGCAACATTTCGTCGATGGGACAGAGGCTGAAGCTTAGATGCCAGTTCAGGCCCTATCAGGTTTGCGACTCTCTTTTGAACCTTGTCAAGGAGCGAGAGACTAGTAGCAGATGCACCAGCCCAGATGTGGCAGCAATACTCCATACATGGGCGAATGGTGGCCTTATAGAGGTACAGGATACTTTCGGGTGTTAGTAGATTTCTAGCACGGTAGAGAGAGCCCACCTTTCTTGCAGCGGGCCTGGCAATGTCTTCAATGTAATTGTTCCAACTCATGTTTCCTGTGAACGTTAGGCCAAGGAGTTTGAAAGATGGACTCTCAGATAAAGAGTCGTTGGCCATTGCTATGGGTGGTAGAGAGGGTTTCTTGTAATTATTGAGTGAAACTAGTTTAGTCTTGGCAGCATTGAACGCGACCAACCACCTTTGTCCCCATTCCACTACAGATTGGAGGTCTTCCTCTAGTGTTTCTGCCATTTCTTTAGAAATGTGTTCATTCGTCTTCCTGTCGTGCCTGCCATAGAGTGTAGTGTCATCAGCATATATACCCATCTCAGAGGCAATGTTGTCGGGGAGGTCATTTATGAATATCAGGAACAATAGAGGTCCAAGGATAGAACCCTGGGGCACCCCCGCATTTATATCATATTGTTTAGATGTACGACCGTCGAGGACAACCTGGATTTTTCTCTTATCTAAGAAGGATTTAATTATGTTAAGTATTCTACCAGTGATACCGTATGATCTGATTTTACTGAGGAGACCCTCATGCCATACCCTGTCAAAAGCCTTAGATATATCTAGAGCTACCGCTCTGCCCTCCCCCGCGTTGTCCAGTGAATGGTATATACGTTCAGAGATCACAGTTAGGATGTCTGCTGTGGAACGGACTTGTCTAAATCCATATTGTTTGTCAGTCAGTAGTTTAGCATCTGTAAGATGATGGACTAGAGCATGGTTAATTATGGTCTCAAATATTTTGGCAAAAAGTGGGAGGAGGCATATATATATATATGTACTACCCAAGAGTAATAAATTTACTTAACTCGAAAATATTATTTTAAATTCCAATAACCAATTTTATATTAATATTTTTAAAATAATATATTTAACACTTGAAAACTGTTCACCACAGAAATGAGTAATCGGTATTACACACATAATACTAGAAGCCTGTTCATGCAGTTGCCAATTGTGTGTTTTTCCTGCATGTTCCTTCTGCGGCAAACCATTGTCAAGAGTTAGATTGGGTGTCGATTTTGGAAAAAAAATTGTTTAAGTGGTTCTTTGTCTGGTGTTTCAATTGGGCCAATTTGGTGGAAAGACATATATTCAGCTTTAATTGCTTTACATGCAGTCCAATCATGACAGCTGACTCTTTTAGTAAATGTAGCAACTTTTTAATATGTTTCCATTACGCCATTTTTAATTTCAAATTCAAAATAGCGTAATGAAAACATATTAAAGGAATTTTCGGCTTCTCCTCCAGTTTTCAGATTTTAATCATGTCAAATCACACTTTATGTCCTTTTGTCGGATTGATTATCGCTATTTCATCTGATGAGTTAAGGGCATAGATTCACTGATTGATATAATAATTTATTGATTGATTTTGCGCTACGAAACAGATACTGTGAAGAATTGTAAATGTCAACGAAAATAAATGAATAAATTATAAGATGGTCATTATCATGAATTTTGGAATATAGTTTTTTATCATTTATTCACTATATTGCTCTGTAATTACTTTGAGCTTCTTAAATAAGGATTGATATATTAAGAAAATATATTTCTACAGATACATATATATATATATATATATATATATATATATATATATATAATATGATGTATAAAAAGACTGACAGAAAATCTATGCAGCACAGGAAGAATAAACAGAATGAGAGATTTGCTGGTTTCCGTAGGATCAAAACACCTCCCCAGGATAACAGGGGGTTCGTTGATCTGAACTAAACTAGTAAATCTCCTGTTTTTATCTAGATGTCTTCCGCGTTTAAATAGTTTTTTCCTTTTCGTACACAAAGACACACACACCCACACCCACACACATACACACACACACACACACACACATATATATATATATATATATATATATATATATATATATATATATATATATATATATTTATATATAATTGAACATACTTTGATGGCCAGTAATATAAAACATGTACAGATCTGGTTTCTCGTTAAATACAGTAACCCATAAACCAATATATTGAATTTATTAATCCATAAAAATGTTAGTACCTCACGTTTGTACACGCACTAGCGTTGATGCGTAATTAGATTACATAAGTGAAAGATTACGCAATTCAAAAATAAAGACAACTTATAAAAAAACTAAATTGTCGTAAGAAAATGACGTTCACTTTATTTAACTATTTTCTTTGAACAGAAATAGTTATACGAATTAGTTAACAGACATCTTGTTTGAAGTTGTAAGATGATGACATGCTAGATTATGGCATTGTTTTTAGTTGTCATAATATTAATGAGTTCCTAAGTACAAAGGCTAAAAACCATTCGAAGAAACGGTTAATGTGATTGTTAGTTGGATGATGGTCAATATCATGAATGTTTTGAAAATGCTGAGTTTAATTATCTAACAAAAGTATGTGTTGTCTTGATAACGAACACCTTTCAGTTTGGAGTAAAGTATTACCGTGGTTATTTGTTTATTAGATGCCATGTACATGGAAATTCGGTTATGTTTACGTGTACAAATAATGTATTTAGTTATTTGAATGAGTAGTACTGGTAATAATAGTAGCTAGAGAAGTTCTTGTTTTGAATATTTAAACAAAAAACTCAGTTTGGTGCTCAGTCGAGAAACGTCTATGGAAAACGATGTCAGAATAACAACGTCTAACAACATACATCGTGTGTCAAAGAAATAATTCAACTATATTTCAAAGTCAATTTCATCCTGTGTAAAGACAAGAAACAGTGATCTAAGCAGCACATCAGCAGATGTCGCAGCAGTACCTTTACTTAAAGCAGGTAACCCTTATATATTTACTAGCATGGGTACCCGGCTTTGCCTCGGTTGACATGAAGTTCCGTTTGGGACACACCTGCCATACTAATCATTTTCATCGTGGGACACGTGGATAGCCCCATAACAATTCCAAAAATAAAAGAACGGATGAAAACATGTAAATGTAATCGCCCCAAAAAAGAAGTACGTGATATCCTCCCCACCAGATATTTTGGCAGAAGGGATACAAAGAGAACAAACTATTCTCCGGATATTGACCACTAGAAAGACCCTCCCAAAAAATAATCAAAAATAAATCATTACAGCTTTTGTTTCAATAAAAAATATCTGCGAATACCCGTGCAATCGCAAAAAAAAAAAAGCCAAGTAGGCAGAACCTTTAAAAAAATGAAAATCTACCAAAAATACAGAATGGTCTCATAAAAATTAATTAAATTTATCGTTACTTTGTGCTTCTAATTTAATTCCTGTCTACCCCCCCCCCAAAAAAAAACAAATTGTATTTGTCATGTTTGCCTCCCCCTTCAATCGCCAAACTTGAAAATATGCTAGAGGTGATATGTCTCGCTGAATGCTTGAGGGCCAAAAAGTGGACGCTCATTTTACGTTTAAGTTATATAGAAAAGTGATCCCCCACTCTAAAATGTTAATTTACTATTTTTTCAAAATTTCTTCTTTCATATTATTTATAAAGGCTGTTTAAACGTATTAGGCCACCAAAAAGTAGATCCTCATTTTTAAGGGGTTAAATGACGCTGGGTCATTTCACGTCGTAAAAATTTACCTTTTTTTAATTATGAAGTAAAGTTTGTAATCGATGAGATTAACGTGAAAAAAGAAAAGATTAAATAAAGTGGGGGGCAGTAGATCTTTATTTTTTGGGTTGTTAAACGACGCTGGGTAACATTGTAAAAATGTATCGATTTCTGAATACCCATTTAAAAAATAATAAAAACAAACAAATAACATCTTTTCAGTTTTTTCGTAAGTGTTTTTTTTTGTTTGAATATTTCAAACAACAATAAAAGCCAAACATTTTTCTATCTACATGAGATTATTTTTTCAAGCTAGAAATTTATTGAGATTACAATATATTATTTGGTTACAGTTTTTTGTTTATGTTCCGAAGAGCAAATAACTCTAATAATTTTTTTTTAAATCGATGTTGGAATAATAATTCCAAATAAATAAATTAAATATGTTATCAATATAATTATTGTTTAAAATTTATTCAATAACAGTTTTAAATAGAACATTTAAAACAATTCTCTCGCTAGGAACATTAACTAAGATACCGCTATTTAATAAAATCGGTTTTTAATGTAATATAGAAATACAATGATCTTTTTATTGTATATTTTGCAAAAATCATACTATATATAGAAATAAATGAAAGAGTACAGTAAGGAACCTTTTGCATATATTAATAAAATTTTGAACAAACAAACAGACAGGAATAAGAATTTATGTTTATATATAAGATTGCATCTGTAATGAAATATTTCCTGACACGATAGATCGAATGTAGCTGTTTCATAGGTTACGCAAAACAACGGAAAATATTGAGGCCGGGAAAAACCACTTGTAAATCGGATTGCTGGCGATGATGTAAACTTTACATTCCGATTGAAGAATCAAGATCGTGAAACAATGAAAGAAATACTTAACTCTGGATTGCAATTGTTAAAAGCATGTCAAGGTGAAGGCAAGAGAATAATTTAATCCCGATCAATGAATGTGTAACACAACGAATACCATAACAGTTGTCCGTCGGTATAAGAGTTCAAATCCAGGTGTATCTCGAATCACAGAACTCCGGAACAAATTTCAGCAGCTATACTGGTCATCCAAATAGCTTACATATGGCAATACTTGGTCATGATCGGTCTACACGATTACATGTATAGTTTGACCGCTTCTCGCTCCTTCCCTTTTCACACAAATAGTCCAGGAAGTGAAGACATCAATATTCTTAAGTCAAAGGAAGTGACACACGTCCACATTGTGATTTAGATTAGATTTGCAAGCCACACCCCCGGATTTGATGCTGAGTTCCTACAATTCAAAGCATGATAACTTCAAAAGCAACATAAAAAAACAACGATCACCTCATCTGGCGGTTGTTATGCAAGGACTATATTGTCAGAAACAAAAGTTCTAAACATAAACGGTAAAATATACAATGTTGTTACCAAAATGGTTACATATACATTTGAAATGAGTTAAACCAATAGTTCGTTAGAGAAATGTCTCGTTCGTGTCAGCGAGTAAACACGCGTCATGATCAACTAAGAAAAAACTTTTGCAACTACATTTTTTCTCCTTTCTTTCGCAAAATTCTGCAGACAGCTGCAGCTAATGGGGCACGGGTGGGTTATAAGCAATATTGGCGTTTTTCTTGCATAAGATCGTAGTTGACGTACTCCAACATGGTGAGCCATTTTGTTGGCCTACAGTAAGAAAGCTTGTTCCAGATTCGAACTCACGACTGCTTCTATTTCTCTTATTTGACTGCCTTGAACTTTCCAAATTTGCTCGTGCACATCGTTTATAGATAGATAACGGAGTAACGTCAGACGCCATAAGGAGATCGCCGTGTCACTGTAAATATTATTCCCGAGTATATCATTGATCCCTTAGCAAAACTGTATTAGTATAAAATTGTTATTATCCACTCACATCCGTTCAGTTGAAGTTATTTTCCTTGTTTTGAGTTGAGCTACCAACCACCAAGGTGGAGCCAGCACGGCAATCGGGAATTGCCTCGTATTCTTCACATAATATAAGCATTA
The DNA here is from genome assembly GCF_053919585.1 of Euprymna scolopes. Classification (NCBI taxonomy): domain Eukaryota; kingdom Metazoa; phylum Mollusca; class Cephalopoda; order Sepiida; family Sepiolidae; genus Euprymna; species Euprymna scolopes. The sequence continues at coordinate 11,084,859 of NC_136514.1, read as the reverse complement.
ACTAAGCCATGCTATTACGATCATTGATGTTAAATTCATTCCCACATGCGTTGGATAACAAATGTAGGGCGATGTAAATATTAAAACAAAATAAAAATAAAAACAACCAGAAAAAAAGAAAGCGAATCCAGCAAGATACTTCTGCCATTATCTGATCCCCCATACTGACCCGATTTCATTTTTGCTTATCAGATGATTATTCCGTAAAATAAATAAACTTTGTTGATTAAACAAGTTGTTGTTGATTGCAAAACCACGATCGTCAGAGTGTATACATTTTATAACAAGTGCGTCTATAAAATATAGAGATGAAATATAACATAGTAACATCTATCATGTAAGTTTTCCATCTCAAGTATGATGTGTGATTAAGTCCCAGGTGTTTCTCAAAGCAAGGAACTTTCTCAAGGAGAGAGCTGTTCACCAGTTTGAACAAAACAAGAGTCCGATCGTTAGTAGTAAAAGGAAAGCACCCTGCTTTTGTAATTATTTAATGTAATTTAAACGATTTTCACTCATTGCTCCACGTGCTCTACACCGCCGGTGTCGCTAAAAAGTGAATCAGTAAGATTTTGATCAATAATGTTTTTCGAAGTGCTGCCATAATATCAACATGTGACCTCTACGAAGATAGTCAGGTCTAGAGTAAATTGTTTACGTACGCATTCGTTAATACTCTGTTCTGGTCTTATGTCCACTAACAGCTAATTTTGCTGGCTTCTCAAACAATTTTGCTACCAAGGATTAAAGTTCACAAGATTTTACGTTTGCGGTATCTAGCAAACTATTCCGCTAATTTTGTGTCTAAACCTTTGAAATTTCACATAAAGGGTATTTATATATGCAGCAAGCTTTTTAATCAGTTTTGGGGCGAAAATCTAGTTTCCAAGAGGGAAAAGTTGAAAGAGTTGACCTTTTCAGACTTTACCAATATTCTCCGCCAATTTTGCATCTAAACACTTAAAATTCTATATGTAAGTTACCTGGACATGAGTCAAACTTTTTAATATATATATATATATATATATATATATATATATATATATATATATATATATATATATATGCACATAAAGTTATGAACAGTACATAAGACCCAAGAAAAACCGAGCGTAACTGCTAGTATATATCAATTTCTTATTTACATCTTTAACATTGTTTTATTTATTTAGTGAAGAACATTAATGTTTTTTTTTCCTAATTCGATGCCCCCGTTCAGTCTCGAAAGACAAAGGATACCCACTGTAACGGCAATTGCGCATGTAATTGTGTGGCAAGAGTTGCCCAATCTGCAACCGCAATTCTCCTGATTCAGCATTGCTTGAGTCCAGTGGCAAGGAGATGTCCAAGACGACTGAAAACAATGCCGAGATAAGCGGATAGCACATATAGCACCTGGAAGTTCCAAATGGTCACCCATCTGGTACTGGTCAGGCTCATCGTTGCTTAGCGGGAACTGATATTTCAAACGTGATTATGCCGTATTTTCCCAAGTGACGAGGTAAATATGATACAGTGCATAGTTCTTGCGGTTTCTTCGTCTTACCGCATTCTAGGATAATAATTCATCTGATCAGGTTTGATATCCAGCTAAGTCCTGAGGCAACACTACTTGCAGAACATACGCTATTCCTCATACGAGTCAGTGTGTAGCCATACCGACGAGTTCTTATCTGAGCTTCTAAATACTACGTTATGTTGAATATCCGCTGATAGTTTACAAGTAGTAGAAAGTATCCTCATGCAGGGTATCTTGACAAACACCGTGTCCAAAAAGATTTGAGACACTAGCAACACGCCTTGAAAAGGAAGATAGGTAGAAATCAAGAATGGGGAAGAAAGAAACAGATAGATAGAAGAACACATTTAGATATATAGACAGATAGAACCATAATTTGACATAAATAATGAATGAGTAGATAGAGATTTATCGTATCATCTCTACTTTGACTACCTGTCAGATATGCGCGGAACCAGTAGACCACGAACCTAATCAGTAACAACGTATTTAAAATTGCTTTAGAAGCTTATCTACTGTGTGTGTATTTTTATTATATATTTAAAGAGAAGAGAGGGTAAGAATGGGATAGTGACAAAAATGGAGTGAATGGGTGCACGAGAGGGAAGAGTATGTACGCGTATATAAACATTATATATATATATATATATATAAATATTATATATATATATATATATATATATATATATATATATATATATATATATATATATATATGGTTGCCTTTCTAGTACCAAAGATACTTCAGCTTTTATGGATTTTTATTCTCATAACATTTATATGCTAGTTAACATGTCGCAGAATAGATCTTGTAATCTTTTTTATTAAATTTACTTATATATATTATTAATATTTTATATGTTTTTATATTTTTTTACATATTAGTATAAATACTAACATTATATTCCTACATTTTATTATAGGAAAAGTGGTATTTTCCTACAAGAAAGCCATGTATTTTACAGCTATCCTGTTTTTAAATCTCTGAAACAGCTACATGGTCGGCAGTTGAGGATCCTACGTTTTCTATTTAATAATTTTAGTTAAGGTTTTTTTTTTCATCCTACTATCGGTGTAATTCCCTTTTATAATTGTAGACTTTTGAGAAGTCGGCTTATGCAAGTCATAAGTCTATTTGTGTTTAAAAATTTTAGTTAAGGTTTTTTTTTTTTTTCGTTAAGTTGAATTTTCTTTTGTAATTATAAAGTTTTTAGATTATGTAGGTGCTAAGTCTGCGATAGGTTAAATTGAGTTTTTTATCAGACCCAACAGAGTATAGCAACTAACATTTCAGATTGATAATGCAGCTTTAACAAAAAACTAAATTGTGGATCGAAATTACTGACAATTTGTCATTTACAATATATATATATATATATATATATATATATATAGAGAGAGAGAGAGAGAGAGAGAGAGATAGATAGAGAGAGAGATAGGAGAATGATTAAATTGTCCTCCTAAGGAAAAGAAGACTACGGTTTATTTTAAAAACTTGTATTGAAAAAATCAAGTAAGGTAACTTGATTGTGTAGTATCTCATCAATGCCGTTGAACATTAGATAAGTGAAAATTAGATTAGGATAAGCCAAGACTCGAACCTTGTAAGCAAGGTTAAGAAATAGAATGTTAGAAATCAGAATGTTAAAAAGGTATATTGTTAAATTCTGGTATAAATAGTTAGATATTGTTTTTACCATAAAAAAATGATTGTTCATTCTTTTATAAAACTGAATATTAAAAATGTCAGCTAAAAAGAATGAACAATACAAATTTAAAATTCATTGTTAAAAAAATAGGTTATATGTTGAGAATTCTTCATGTGTCAAACGCGTGTTTGGACAAAAGGGGTGCATGGCCACGTGAATTCGTCACGTTTGGAAACCACACTTCTGACGTCATAGCAAAAGGGGGAATTGCAGAGTCAGGAGTTGAAGAGTTGAGAGCAGTTGAGTTGGATTGAGTTGGGGTCAGAGTCCTTTGGTAACGAAGGAAAGAACATTAAACTATGTAGATCCCATTCAGAATTCCAGAACTTTAATATGTATAAATGGCTCTCTCCCTTTCTCCCTCATCATTGTTTTATATGTCCGTGGTTTCTCCCCTTATATTAAGGGGAGAAACGGCGGACATATAAAACATCCCCTGCTACTCAACATCCATTGATTTGGAACTCCGCGTCATCTTAAAAATGTCCCCCACTATTCAACTACTATCGATTTGGTGCTCGTTTTCTAGTGCATCCATACAAGGGCGTGGTAAAAAACGACCCTCGCGTAATGCCACGGAAACAACAAAGGTCCTTAGCAATACGAAATATACAAATACGCACAATTAAAGAAATAAGTAAAGCATACACTCTCATATGAAAGAAAAATGTATTTAAAAAAGAGACGATCTGCTCAAAGAAAAAAAAGAAACAATAATAGAATAAAAAAAGAAACACACACGAAAACGTAAATACGATGTCCATCAGGTACTTTGGAGTAAAACGTGATAAAATGCTACGATTTCGGTTAAGAACTTTGGTTGATAAATGAATTGTTTTGTTTTAAAAAAATACACACATGCACACAAGTAAAGAAATTGGGGTCATTTATTGTTGTGAAATTTATATCAATGTGCCGAATTGAAATTGTTGAAAATTATTTTGCATAACTGTCAATCAAACCCAAAAGTCGCCTGTACTTTTATAGCGTGTGCTATGGGAAGACATGGCTTTTGTTGCAAAAAGAGTTTTGTGTTCATAGTTGAACTTTTTTAGCTTTCCAGGTGACTTTTTGGTTTTGTTCCAGACCTGGAGTATGTCTCTATCTAACTCCCTCTCTCTCTCTCCTTCTCTCTCTCTCTCTCTCTATATATATATATATATATATATATATATATATATATATATATATATATATATATATAGTTCTTGCATAAGTTCCCGCATGCTTTTTTTTAGTGAAAATCAAAGAATTTTAACAGCAAAAGTAAGTTCGTTTGGGACCCAAGCTCCAAGTTTTTGTGTGAATCCAATCCACTGAAGGTGGCATGAAATTGTCGTAACATCACACTTCATATTTTCATCCAATTCTCTACAAGTCTGAAGCCACTCTTCCTTCAAAAGAACCCTGAGTTAATCTTCGCCTATCTTGATTCATTTTCCGGAACGATGGGTGTCATTGAGGCCAAAATTGCCGTGTTTGAATCTGGTAAAGTAACCCCGAACAGTTCTCTCGAGCGTAGCGTTTTCTCCATATACGGCACACATTTACTCGGTGACTCGCTTTTTGACCTCGATTAAAGGCGAAAAAAGGAGTTGTCGAAAATGTGTTTTTTTTTATACTTGACAATCCATTTGACGGGTCTGAAAAACAAGAAAAAATTATATGAGCACAAAACGATGACAATTATCTTATAGCACAGAATACGTGCTTTCTAATGCTTTATAAGACTATAAAACTTTGCCAAATATTAAAACATGTTCAGAACAAAAACATTTTATGAAACGGCGGGAACTTACGCAACAACTATACTATATATATATATAATGTTTGCGTGTGTGCTGGGAGAGGGTGCTTGAGCGCATGTGTGACATGTAAGCAACACAAAAAACGTTTATGTTTAATTCCCGGAGTATTTATAATACAATAAATATGAACAACCTATATAAAGTGATTTTCGAAGATCATCCTGTAAATGAATGTTTGTTGTTTTCTATTTATTTGTTTATTTCATAAAATGTTACTTTTTCGAATACCTGACTGAAACCGCGAACAAAACAATAAAAAAAAACGAAAAGCAAACCAAGCCAAACGTTACGCCCGGTCTTACACAATGTAGGGGCGCCCCGCCCCCATCCATCAGCTATTTAGTAAATGCTTTCCCTATTCTATACCTCCAGTTTTTTAACCTTGGATGCAACAGACCCTATCATACTGTTGCCGCGTCCTCCTTTGCCTGGGATATCAGTTGCGGTGGCGGGTGACCTCATATTATATTACAGCCACACCCCTCACTACCACAGGTGGACATCAGTCAATATATATATATATATATATATATATATATATATATATATATATATATATATATATATATATATATGGGGGTATGCATGTGTGTATGTGTGTGTGTGCGTATTTATATATATGGATATATCCTATAATATCCTATATAGATGTATAATATATACTAATGTGTGTGTATGTGTGTTTGTGTGTATTTATTTATCTAGATATATATTATATATATATACGAGTGACGTGCAATAAGTAATGCCTCTGACCCACTTCTAATAGCAGTAGAGCAACGACACTTGTCACAGTTATTAGTCTTTCTCTACATAGAAAGCACCCAGAGTTATGCATTTCTCCCATCGTTTAATGCAGCTATGGAGACCGTTTTTGTAGAACACCCCAGGTTGGTCCTCCAACCACGACGTGACTTCAGAAATCAAGGCTGCATCATCTGGGAAACGCTTTCCTTTCAAAAACAACTTCATGGCTGGGAAGAGATGAAAGTCAGAGGGTGCAAGGTCAGGAGAGTGGGAAGGACAGGTGAAGATTTTATAACCACACGCCCGTGCTTCTGATCTGGCGATATGCGAGTTGTGGACCGGAGCTTTGTCCTGCAAGAGGAGGGTACCTTTGCTGATCTTGCCCCGCCTCTTGATTTTGATGGGTTCCCTTAATTTCCTCAAAAGTGGAGCATAATAAGCTTCTGTAATTGTGGTACCCTTTGCCAGGAAATCTGTCATAACTATTCCGTCCTGGTCCCAGAAGACTGTGAGCATGACCTTGCCAGCGAAGGGCTGCATCCTTGTCTTCTTTGGAAGTGGTGAATCCCAGTGCTTCCACTGCATTGACTGGGCTTTGGTCTCTGGATCATAGTGATGGACCCAGGTTTCATCCTTTGTAATTGTCTCATGTTTTTGCAACATTTTGTCTAGTTCTACTTATGTATAAAGCAGTGTTGAAGTAAATACTAAAATTCGATACATAAAATATTCTCTCATCATGGCTTTTGCATAGATAAATGATATACTATACACACACAGATATATATATACATGCAAATATATATACACACACACACATATATATATATATATATATATATTATTATTATTATTATTATTATTATTATTTATTATAATGATTATTAAATATATATTACAGACAGTAGTGTTTCATCCTTTCGGGAAACATCAGTACAGGGTGTCATATATATATATATATATATATATATATATATATATATATATATATATATAATTTAAAGGAGATTAGAACAATAGTCTAAAGAGCTGAGTGTATTTTAATGTAACAGAGAAATTACTAGTTTAATTAAAATACAGGAAATAGAAAGCGCTCGTTGTAATTTAGATATATAATAAGCTCGATAGTTAAATGTCCTAGAGCTAATTCAATATTAAGTAATGTGATTTATAATTTAAAAATTAAAAATCAAATTTTAATTAAATTAAAAATCCGTTTCATAAGATTTCAAAAAACGAAAAATTAAAAGATTCATCTGCCTTACTTTTAATGCTAGGTTTATTTATGGTGTCTTTTAAATTCAATAAAAAAAACCCAAAATTTGCTGATGAGGAGACCTTGCTTACCAAAAAACTATATATAATTATTCTACATAACTTGATGCATACCACAATAAAAAGCATTGTTTTCCGAAACGACCGTACAGATAATTGATTTTGTTGTTGTTCCTTCTTATGAAACGGATTTTTAATTTAATTAAAATTTGATTTTTAATTTTTAAATTATAAATCACATTACTTAATATATATATATGTGTGTGTGTGTGTGTGTGTGTGTGTGTGCATATATATATATATATATATCAGTGCAGGGTGTATATATATGTGTATATATATATATATACACACATACAGGTATATATATATATATATATATATATATATATATATATATACAAAACTAGCAGATGTACCTGGCGTAACCCGATATTAAACGTAACATTAAATTCCTTTAAGAAAAAACAATAAAGTAATAAGAACGTAAAGAAACTGAGACATGGGCATGGGAGTATTATGTTGTTTTTTTTTCGAAGCAGTTCAAAACAAAAAAGGAAAAAATCGAGCTGAAATCGAAACCATAACCTAAAGACCGTGAGTCAATTACAGTTAGGCAGGCTTCTTTAAAAGGTGTTTTCAAATTTACTTAAACTTGTCATTAGAAAGCTGTCATGTGAAGATTCGTGCTTCGGCATTCGTAGAAACAGTTGGATAAAAATCTAATGACTTCCACATAACCTTTTTAAATTTTGACCCCATAGCATGTTTTTTTTTTTCTGAAGAACATCCATTAAAACGTGTTCTGCATGTCTGAATACCCTATATACCAAATCGCAAGTCCATAAAACAAATATTCGCTCTGGATATAGGTTAAGAAGTGCACTCACACATACATGCATTCTTACTTTTCTAGATATATACATTATTAAAATCTGTCTACCGTGCGCCCTTGCTTGAATCTGGTTTTCTGACGATAAGGCAGTTTCATCTCTTCAAAAAAGGATGACAGGTTAACATATATATATATATATATATATATATATATATATATATATATGTATATGCATACATATACATATATATATAAATGAATATATTTGCGTAATGTGTATATATATACATATATATATCTATATATATACATATATATATATATATATATATATATATATATGCGTAATGAACGTGTCTCAGAGGCTAAGTAATAAGTATGAAGAGTTATATTTTATGGTTTCGATTCTAGCTCTATAGCACCCAAGTCAAACACACACACACACACATACACACACACGCACACGCGCAAATATATATATATATATATATATATATATATATTTATCTTAATACTCAGTAATATATATATATATATATATATATATATATATAATCCATGCAGATAAGGTATTTATTATAATAAAGAAATCATATTATTAGTATTAAGATCAAAATAATACACACACACAAACACACGCACATATATATATATATATATATATATATTTATATATATATATATATATATATATATATATATATATATATATATGTATATATATATATATATATTCATCTTAATATTATATATTAGGTTCATAATATAATTTCCTTATAATAATAAACACGTTATCTGCATGAATTAAAATATCTTATTTAAGCGTATTTTACAGATGGGCAACGCCGGGCGGCCGGCTAATATATATATATATATATATATATATATATATATATATATATATATGTGTGTGTGTGTGTGTGTGTGTGTGTGTGTGTGTGTGTGTGTGTGTGTGTGTGTAGCCATCCGCAGACTTGTGTTTCGTCGTCTACAAGTCCTCATGTAGACAGTGTATAGTTCGCTTTTCGTTTTTCGTACGTTTCTCTTTCAACTTACCCTCTTTTTCTTTTTTCTTTCTCATATTCGATTACTGTTTAGTGAGGGTGTTTTTTTTGTTTTTTTGTGCGTCTTTTTGTTTGTTTTTTTTTTAGTTCATAGAGCCGTCCTCGCGCGTGAAGGACTGCTCGCATGGTTTTTCTACTTTACTCCAAACTCTATTAAATACAAAACAATCGAAGGATAAGTACATACCTATTTTACATATATTTGATCGGAATTTTTATTCATCTGAAAAAAAAAGGAAAAAGTATACATGAACGTAAGGTATGTTGTTTTTAATTTTTCTTCCGAAAAACATGGTTACTGTTTTACTGATTTTTATATTAAAAGCAATAAATACTACTTCATTATGAAGGGAATACACTATGCGCTATTTTGAGACCTGAATCGATAAATATTTTGAATAAGAATAGCTTGATATATATATATATATATATATATATATATATATATATATATATATATATATATTTATATATATATATATATTTATATATATATATATAATCCAGCTGAAGTATATATATATATGTATATATATATATATGTAGAGAGAGAGAGAGAGAGAGAGAGAAAGAAATATATATATATATATATATATATATATATATATATATATATATATATATATATATACAGAGAGTGAGAGAGAGAGCGAAAGATATTTGTATTTTTATATATATAGAAAGAGAGAGAAAGACAAAATTATCTGTTTCCTATTTTAGAGCATTACCGTTATTTTGTATATAAATCATGAAGATGTGACACAAGGTCAAAATTGGCTTTCCATTGATCTTTCCGATAAACTAATTTCAGTTACTAAAACGCCCCATACACATAACGAACAACTCCAGTAAACACTTATTGTTATGACGTCTTGTTTAGTTATAAAAAATCATATGAGCAATATATATAGACATATATTTTTACAAACTATTCACCACTAATCAAGGCCAAAAGGCCACTGAAGGATAAGGATTAATTAGTGTACGGTAGTCAATGCAAAAATATCGTAGTAATCTTTAGTCGTGTAAAATTGGTAAATTGGATTATTTAAGAGGATGGCTCATCAAGAATTTGTTCATGTTTGACTTGAAGACAACCATGTTGTAGTCAGTTGGAAAGCAGGAACATAGAACAGACTTCCATAAAGAGTGCAGTTCACAGAAAGAAGCTTTGTTCGTGGAATCTACGTTTAGGTTTAGGCACGGATAAAATCTGGGGGAAATTTTTGGTAATGCTTTGAGTAGACCCGTGTTCTCGTGAATGTCCGGCCATAGGAGCCATAGTTTCATCGATCATGGGTGGGGTTTACTCAAAAGCAACCAAATATTATACAAAACGCAGATGTAACCAAATAAAATGAGGAGTAGGTTGGTTAGTAGGACTCCGCCAAATATATCATTTTTCATTGCCTTGGTATATATATATATATATATATATATATATATATATATATATATATATATATATATATATATATATATATATATATATATATAGATATATATATATATATATATATACTAGCAAAAGTACCCGTCGTTGACTGGGTTCAAAAACAGCCTACAGAAAATGGACTCTGATTTATGAAAGTATGATGGGTTATGAAAAGGAAGGGTTGTAAAGAGATAGCTTCGAATTTGGGGGTATCAAACAAAAGCAAAATATGATGAAAGTAAAAATAAAATAGATAAACGCCATAATTTATTAAAATAGATTAACCCCATTAATTTATTAAGTTAAAATATACTTATCAAAGTATTATTATGCATATCTATATCAAAAACACTTGTAAACTTTTTTTTTAAATTTTTAATTTTTTTATTTCCATACTTTGTGGACCAGGCGCGTACACAGACCCCACAATTTTAATGAATCATCATTATGCTGGATCAAACATACCCATTCCTGTGTCTCGATACATCTTCTATCATTATATGTGATCAGTGTTCTATAATAGTCAACCATATAGGAGCCTATTCGTGACCAGACGCATACACACGGTATTTATTTGCACCCCCACTGAGCAAATTAGGCACAAGGCCGATTTTTAATGTGAGAAGTGAAGGGGGAATGGGGACCAGCTCCCCGGGGAGTATGGGAGCTGGATAGTGACAATTGGTATGAAGGGTTGCCCCTACATTGACTAAGGTCTTATATGTGGTATTGCCCCCGCATATGGTCTTTGCTTGCAGTATCTGCCGGAACAGATCTTGGCCCGAAGGCCACGGAGGTGGCATAGTCGTGATCAGGCACACACACACACAGACGTTCAGCTTTTTATTATAGATATATACAGCGTTAGTTATCATTCCTAAACAAGAATATCCATTTATATCACAATCATAGCATTTTATTCATATGCTGATGTAGTACGTCTTACTCGTATTTTGTTAAATGGAGGAATTTCATATAAACAACTCAGAGATATGTGTTTCTCGGAATAAACATAATATGGTGTAAGAAAAAATGATGATGAAATGAAATGTACTTCTTTTAAAGTTTGGCGAAAACAGAAAATAAAAAAATTACTTATTATAAAGTATATAGGTACCCTTCGGAAAAACAATAAAGGAATTACCCGGCCTTATTATATAGTGCCTTATTATATACATATATATATATATATATATATATGTGTATATATATATATATATAATTGTATATATGTATGCATATGTGTGTGTGAGTACTTCATTTAATCACATAAATTAATACATGAAAATATAATTTTATGCGTAAATTTTCTAGTATCTACTTCAACAGTGCTCAATACATAGTTAGTCCTAGGTCGTAATTTATAAAAATATATATGGTAATTAAGTAACACAGAATATTTCAGGTTTCATTCTCGTGAGAATCTGTAAGGCGTATGAGCCTGACGAATTCTCACGAAAATGAAACGCGGAATATTCTGTGTAGCTTAATTAGCATATATATATTCTTATAGCTTATTATATATATATATATATATATATATATATATATATATATATATATATATATATATATATATATAATATAAATATGAATGTCTGTGTGTGTATGTGTGTGTCTGGTCACGAATAGGCTCCTATATGGTTGAATATTTTTTTAAAAATTGATTACATATAATGATAGAAGATGTATCGAGACACAGGAATGGGTATGTTTAATCTGGCAGAACAGTGGTTCATTAAAATTGTGGGGTCTGCTTTCGCGCCTGGTCCAAAAAGTATGGAAATAAAACATTAAAAAATTTAAAAAAAACGTTTATAAGTGTTTTTGATATAGATGTACATAAGAATACTTTGATAAGTATGTTTTAACTTAAATAGGGATGGTATAATAAAATTGTGGGGTCTGCGTTCGCGCCTGCCTCAATAGAATGGAAATAGGCACAAACTTTAATAAAGACTTTTCATATCTATCTGTGTAAGTATACTTTGTTAATTACGTTTCAGTTTGAAGACATTTGGTATAATAAAATTATGGGGTGTTCGTTCGCGCCTGACCTCCATAGAATGGGAGTATGTCACAAAGTTTAACAAGGTTTTTTTAATATAGATCCTAGAATATTGTGATAAGTGTTTCAGTGTGAACAGGTATGGTATAATAAATTATGGGGTTTATCAATTATATTTTTATTTTCATCATATTTTGTTTTGGTTTCGATACCCCCAAATTCGAAGCTATCTCTTTACAACCCTTCCTTTCCATAACCAATCATACTTTCATAAATCTAAGTCCATTTTCTGTATGCTGATTTTGAACCCAGTCAACGACGGGTACTTTTGCTAGTATATATATATATATATATATATATATATATATATATATATGTGTGTGTGTGTGTGTGTGTGCGTTCGTGTGTGTGTGTGTCTATGTGTGTATGTGCGTGCGTGTGTGTTTGTGCGAATAACAAAAAGATCTGATAACTCTTTAAAAAACCGCTAAGGTAGTAGAAAAAAGTGCGCTTCAATGTTGTGTAATATCGCTAAAAAAATTGTTCTGTAATATTGTTAAAAAAAATTGTTTGTAATATTGTTTAAAAAAAATTGTTGTGTAATATTGTTAAAAAAAACTGTTGTGTAATATTGTTAAAAAAATTGTTGTGTAATATCGCTAAAAAATTGTTGTGTAATATCGCTAAAAAAACTGTTGTGTAATATTGTTAAAAAAGATTTTTGTGTAATATCACTAAAAAAATTGTTGTGTAATATCGCTAAAAAAATTGTTGTGTAATATCGCTAAAAAACTGTTGTGTAATATTGTTAAAAAAGATTTTTGTGTAATATCGCTAAAAAATTATTGTTGTGCAATACCGCTAAAAAAATTGTTGTGTAATATCGCTAAAAAAATTGTTGTGTAATATCGCTAAAAAAATGGTTTTGTAATATCGCTAAAAAATTGTTTTGTAATATCGCTAAAAAAATATTGCTGTGTAGTATCGCTAAAAATATTATTTTGTAATATCGCTAAAGAAAAAATTCCCAAAATAAGAGCGTATTTAATTTTTATTTACAGAAAGATTAGATGACATAAGTCATCGGTACCATCGGTTTCAAACCTGATAATAGGGGACTGTTTTAGATGCCCATATGAAGCTCTCTTAGTCAGATACTAATCTATATATTGTTACACTTTTTAATCTTTTATTTGTTATAACTTTCATATTCCTATACGAACACGTGTTGTGAGAGAACCGCGCCAATTTTTTTTTTACACAGGCATCATCACTATCAAGGCCAAGAGGTCGCTCGAGGATAGGGGTTAAAGAGTATACAGTAGAAATTGGACAATATAGTAATCGTTAATAATGGAAATTCGGTAAATCTGTTAACTTATATGGAACGGTTCATAAATAACTTGTTTAGACTTGTTAGACTTGAAGACAACCATATTCTTGTCAGCTGGAAAGCAGGAAAACAGAAGATAATTCCACAGGCGTGCAGTTCTAAGAAATAAGCTTTCTTCATGGAGTCTATGTTTTAGCACAGATAAAGAATGAGGGAAATTAGTGATAGTGTTTTCTGCTAGACGGGTGTTTCTTGTGAAAGTTTGACGAAGGGGAGGGGGCATAGATTGGAGCTCGGCCGATCACTTGCCATAAAAATAACGATAAAGCAGAGACAAACTCGCAACATCTCTTCTATGAGAAAGAGGTTGCAGGGAACGGAAAAGAACATCCCCTACGAGGCTACGGAGTCTATTTTGAACTTTATCAAGGCAGGATAAGTCCTTTCTAGAAGCTCTTGCCTAGATGTAGCAGCAGTACTCCATCCTTGGGCGTACCTGGCTCTTATAGAGATAGAGAATTGCATCAGCTGTGAGATATCTACTGGATCAATAGAAGGATCCCACCATTTTTCCAGCGGCCTTGGCAACGGATTTAATGTATGTGTTCCATTTAAGATCAGGAGTAAAGATCAAGCCCAGAAACTTGTCAAAACATGAGGCCTCCCCAAGACGAGAGCCATTCATTTCAATTGATGCCAGATGGGAATCAGAACGTTGATGATGTAAAGATAGAAGCTTGGTTGTAGATGCATTAAAAGTAACAACCCACCCCTACCCCATTGTGCCAGAGGAGAGAGAATCAGAGAGAATTTTGTCGTTTACGGTCTTAGATGTGCTACGATAGATAGTAGTGTCATCAGCATGAATGTCTACGAATTATGTAAGGGTGTGATTTGGAAGATCATTAATGTAGATAAGGAAGAGAGTTGGGCCCAGGATGGACCCCTGAGGGACTCCAGCATTAATACTGTGAGCTTCTGATTTCTGGCATCAATCACTACTCTTATGAACCTATACGAGAGAAATGATTTAATAATTGAGAAGACATTTCCAGCTATACCATAGTTGTAGTTCTTGTGAAGTAAACCTTTATGCCATACTCTACCAAAGGTCTTTGATATGTCAAGACCAATTTCCCCAGAAGGTAGTCTCCGTCGAGAGATTCGCTAATCCTATGAGATATAACTATAAGCACATATGCTGTAGATCTAGCAGAACGGAAACCATATTACGTGTCACTAAGAAGGTTATTTTTGTTGAGATGGTTGAATACTCTATTTAACACAGATTCCAGCAACTTACTTATGACGCACATGAGACTTATTGGCCTGTACTGAGAGGGAGATTAGCGATGACCTGAATTCTTAAATATGAGACATACTGATGAGATTTTCCAGGGTGACAGGAAGCAATTTTCCTTAAGACAACATTTAAACAGTTTTGTAAGGATGGGCGCTAGTTCTGGTTGAAATCTTTTGAGTACTATAATTGGAATACCCTCAGAGTCGGTTGCTTTACTGGAATCAAGGTTTTTGATTAGCTTGGCAACATCACTTACAGATATTTTTATATTACATAGCATGTTTTTTCATACCGTAGGAAATATTTGAGATTGGCGACCTTGGTCGCAAAGGGTAGAATTAGCTGCAAAGTTCTTGGTAAAGGGTTTAGTTTTGTCTGGTGCTGACGAGATGACCTCAGGTCCATTTATGAGAATTGGGATAGAACGCACGCTTCTGTTCTACGCTACTTTGGACTTGACGGACTGATCATACAACTCTCTTGCGTTCTTTATTACTTTTTTACAGTGGTTGCTGACAGTCCTGAAAGCGACTTTAGTCTCAGTACATCTATTGCGTTGGAAGCAACGGAAAAAAGTGATTTCTATGCGCAATGGCAGCAGCACATTCTGGAGAGAACCACGTCTGGCTGTTAGTTTTTTGCTGGAATTTTTTCGAGGGTATGAAACGGTCTATACCTACAATTAACCATTCCGTCAGGTTTGATACTATAGAGGACACATCCTTTTTAAACATGGAACGCAGAGGTAGATCTGATATAAATGTACGGAGGCTATCCCCGTCAGCTATAAAGTATCGATATACTGTACGATGGAGAGGTACGTCTGAGGACTTATTACATTTCATTTTTATCTTAACTGATACAACAGAGTGGTCGGAAGATCCAAGTGGAGACAGAACGGAAGCGAAACACAGTTCAGGGCAAGTTGTGAGAAAATGTCTAGGAGACTGGCTGTCAGTATCGTGCACACAGGTGGATTCGTGAACAATCTGAGTGAGGTCATAAGCAATGGAGAAATCATGACAGAACCTCTCCTCACCATCGGTCTTGTTTGAGTGAGTGGTCGGTTTTCTCAGACATGCTTTTAAAGATAGTAACTGCGCTGTTGTTGGGGCGAAAGAGAGCAAATATAAATGCAGTAGTTTGTGCAAGTGCAACCCGTAAGACCATATAGGGTAAGTTAGGATCTTCTCTGGAGATGTCCCTAACACATGGAAAGCAATATTTTATATAGGCACATATTCCATGCTCATGGCGATCTTGGGGGTCATATTTGGAAGTTAAATTAGAGTATCCGTTAATTACGAACTCATCTAGGGAAATAGGCTGTCCAATGCCAGTTTCGCTTAGAAATAATATATCTGGGTTAGTCTCCTGTAATTGTGTTTTAACCTCTGGAAGGTTAGACCGTAGACCTCTGATTTTGAGAAGGATGTATTTAATCTATAAGAAAAAAAGGGAGATAACAAATGTTTGTAAATACGAACAACTGTGTGTACGGCTTATGATCTTCCATAGGTGACGTAATCTCACGTAACAGAAAATAGTTCCAACAAAGTATCGTATTTTTAGCAACATGCGCAGCACATAGTGATTTTTTTTTCTTTTTGGTATAGATGCATCAATGATTTTCTTATTAAATGGGATATTAGCAATATTGGTCTCACTAAAGTCATTGACTAGTAGCAAACTATGTTTCAACCCGATTGCAAGCTTAAATAACATGGTTACAACTGCAGAAATTGAGTCTTTATATAGATTTAAAATATAACAGCGATGTCAATAGAAAGCAATTATGATACACCATTAAAATAAAGCCAATTAAAATGGAGTTTCATGACGTTATATTTTAAGTGGGTTAATGATTTTCCATCTTTTGCTTTCCCGCAGCAACACATTTTTATTTTATGTTAACACCCAACAAATGTTATAGAAAGCATTTATAAGTATCTGTCATTCTAAGAAATTATGTTATCTGGGCGCACGGTGTTGCCTGGTCGGACAATACGCTTAAACATGGTATTTTAATTAATGCAGATTGCGTATGTATTATTACAGAACCAACCCACTATACGAATATGCAAAAATATTATAACACAGATATCTGCATTTCATCTTTTATCTCACTCTGTACGTGGCGAAATGAAAAAGAAATCAAAAATCTAATGATAGCTTTGAAGAAACTATAGTAGCCTTCACAAGACAAAATAAATTGATTTAGTCTTAGAAATCTTAATAATAGGTGAGATATATATATATATATATATATATATATATATATATATAGTCTTTGAAGTTTTTAACTTTTAAAACTATACAAAAAAATATTTTTTATCATTCGTTAGAAAACCATCTAGTCAGTAAGTTATTTAATCACCTGCAATCACTATATATATATATATATATATATATATATATATATATATATATAGTAAGTTATACAATATATATATATATGTATATATATATATATATATATATATATATATATATATATATATATATATATATATATATAGTAAGTTATAAAATATATATGACGATTAAGCTACACTGAATATTCCGGGTTTCATCCACTCTAGGACTCGTCAGGCTTATACGCATGAGCCTGACGAGTCCTAGAGTGCATGAAACGCGGAATATTCAGTGTAGCTTAATCGCCATATATAGTTTATAACTTACTAACTAGCTCTACCTACGTATTGAGCACTTTTGAAGTAAATACTTAAAGTTTACGCATAAATTTATACTTTCGTATATTAATTTTATGTGAGTAAATTAAGTAGTTATATATATATATATTATGTGAGTAAATTAAGTAGTTATATATATATATATATATATATATATATATATATATATATATATATATATATATATATATATATAATTGTTGCCTACATAATCCCCAAGTTAAGCAACGATGTGTGATCATTTTGGCAATGCTAGGAACCTGCATCTAGTATCGCGCTTGGTCGTCTTGCCCCTGTCTATCCATCGAGACTGTGTTTCTGGAAGAGATATTGTGGTAGATCCAAGTCCCCCACACTTTAAACTAAGTCAAACCCAAGTCACAACAAAAAAAAAGAATAAAAGGCAGATAACAACTGTTTGTAGAACAACTGTGTGTACGGCTTATGGTTTTCCATATGTGACGTAATATCACATAACAAAAAATAGTTGCAACAAATTATCGTATTTTTAGCAACATGCGCAGTTACATAGTGATTTTTTTTCTTTTTTAGTATAAATGCTTCAACGCATTTCTAATTAAATGGTATATTGGCAAGATTGGGCTCACTAAAAGAAAATTATTAATTTATTTTCCCGAAATTTAAAAGTAGTGTTGATGATGATGGTACTCAAGTCATTTATATTTTATAAATAATTTTACCAAGAATTCTCCATAAGTTTGGTTTCGGTTTCGGTTTCGATTATAGCTAATGGCAGTTCAGTAGTCTATATTTTAGGAATAATTTTATCAAGAATGCTTCATAAGTTTTGCTTTCGATTTCAACTATAGGTGAATGAACTCAAGGTTTATATATATATATATATATATATATATATATATATATATATATATATATATATATATATATATAGTGATGATCATATTTATTGGCACGGTAAAATAAAAGTTAAATTTTGTCTAATAAATTATAAAAAAGGGATTAAATTAAAGAAAATAACAAAGTATATTATGTATTTTTAACTGGCCTTTCCGATGCAGCAATCGGATTTTAGAAAAAATAAATAACAAAGGAACAACAAACATAATTGCAAAAAGCCCTTGTTCAAAATTATTGGCACGGCTTTGTTTTTCTTTTAGTATCAGTATAATATCAATCAATTTCCGGTTTACGTGCTTTCTGAACTTTTTTATAGCCATATTATGCTTGTTTAACGCTAATTCAGTGAATAATTTTTTTCAGATAATTTTTAGATAGCGATTTATTTAAACTATTATAAGTGACTAAATTATAATTTTCAATCGCCATGGTTAAAACTAAGGAACACAGCGAAGACGTCAGGAAGCTTGTTGTAGCATGCCATACCAATGGGGAGGGCTATGATAAGATTTCAAAGAAGCTAAACCTTCCCAAATCCACTGTTAGAGCCATAATAAACAAGTTCAAATCGCAAGGCCACGTTATGAGTTTAGAGGGTAGAGGGAGAAAAAGGATTCTTTCCCCAAGAGATGAACGGAAAATTGTTCGACAAGTAAAACAAAACCCAAGGATCTCTGTTGGGGAGATTGTTGATGAACAGAGCACCTCTGGAGTGAATGTATCTCGACATACAGTTGGTAGAGTTTTGAAGAGAGCTGGTTTAAAAGCATGTCGTCCGAGAAAGACTCCCTTATTGAAGCCTATGCACCTGAAAGCAAGGCTAGCCTTTGCAAAACGTCATATTGATAAAGATGTTGCATTCTGGAAACGTGTTCTATGGACTGACGAAACGAAAATAGAGTTATTTGGCCATAATAAAGTGTCTTATATTTACAGAAAATCTGGCGAAGCTTTCCTGCCTAAGAACACCATACCAACAGTGAAGCACGGTGGAGGCAGTTTGATGTTTTGGGGATCCTTTGCTGCCTCTGGACCAGGGCGACTTGTTAAGGTCACAGGTAGCATAAAAAGGAAGATTATGTTAAAATATTGGATGAAAACCTGAAAGACTCTGCTAAAGAGCTCTCACTTGGTCGTCGTTGGTGGTTCATGCAAGATAATGACCCAAAGCATTCGGCTAAACTGACTAAGAAATGGCTTGAGGACAATCATATTAATGTTTTGAAGTAGCCATCACAAAGCCCAGACCTTAATCCAATTGAAAATTTATGGAGAACATTAAAATTGAGGGTAATGCAAAGGAAGCCTAAGAATCTTAGTCAATTGGAGGATTATTGTCAGGAAGAGTGGGCTAAAATTACTACTGAAGAGTGCAACAACTTGGTTGTAAACTATGAAAAGCGACTGAGGAAGGTAATCAAGGCCAAAGGCTATACAATTGATTATTAAATAAATCGTGCCAATAATTTTGAACAAGGGTTTTTTGCAATTATGTTTGTTGTTCCTTTGTTATTTATTTTTTCTAAAATCCGATTGCTGCATCGGAAAGGCCAGTTAAAAATACATAATATACTTTGTTATTTTCTTTAATTTAATCCCTTTTTTATAATTTATTAGACAAAATTTAACTTTTATTTTACCGTGCCAATAAATATGATCATCACTGTATATATATATATATATATATATATATATATATATATATATATATATATATAGTTCATAAGTTTTAGTTTCGGTTGCGATTCAAGCTAATGCATCCAAATCATATGCATATATTATGTTTTATTTTTGACACTACAACTTTATAATATATAAAAATCGATAGAGCATTCACTCTATAACAATATATACGAAATCTGCAAGAATTAAAATATTATATTAAAGCTTACTTTACAGCTAAGCTACGTCCCTGCTAGCTTAGGTAAATATTTTTGCAATTTTAACAAAAAAGCTACAATAATATCAGAACGTCTCTATTTACGCTGAACATCAATAGAATGCCAATATCAATATATTACATATGAATGAGCCCGCTGTGGAATTTCCACAGGTCCCGCTAGTCTACTAATAGATATTTTACGTCATGATTTGTAAGTGAAAAGAATATCTGATTATATATTCATTCGCAATCATATTTTTACATTTACGTACAATATACTATCGTGCAATTTTGTTTTTAGATTAAAAATCGAAATTTATGCCTTATGTTTATGTATATACTAGCATGGGTGCCCGGCGTTGCCCGGGTGTTTGAAGGTGTATGCTTAGCAAAAAAAAAAAAAAGGAATTTTTTTTTAACTTTGACCCCTATTATGACCCCTTAACATTTATTGTTTTGGGCTCTAATAAAGTTATAAAGTTAGAGCCATGTCCAAGGAACCTATATCTAAAATTCCAAGTGTTTATACCCAGAATATGTCGGAGGAGATTTGTAGAGTTCTCGAAAGTCAAATCGTTGAACTTTTCCCCCTTAAAAGCCAAATTTCTGGCCGAAAACTGATCACCTAAATTTTTCCAAATCTCAGTACCCTGTATATCAAATTTCGAGTCTGTAGACTTAAAATTGACAGAGTTATTGCGTATGGAAATGTATACAGACACCCAGATAGACAGATACACAGAAACACAGACACGTTCAGTTATATATATATATATATATATATATATATATATATATATATATATGTGTGTGTGTGTGTGTGTGTGTGTGTGTGTGTAAGCTTAAATATATTTCAACTTATGCTGAGTTCGTATTTATTTTATAGAGTAAATCAATTATTGATTATTATAATTATTATGTGCACAATGTATTCAATTTCAAAATAATAAAAAAATAAATGATTAGTTGCCATTAATAAGGACCGAAACCAAAACATCTAGCGCTTCGGCCTTAGTCATTAACGTTTGAGTTATCATCAGACAAGTGAGAAATCTTTAAAATATATATTTTTTTATATATAATCGTATATTTGTGCATGCGTACAAGATTATTTTAGGTCGACTTACGCTTGGTACATACCGATTTTATTTTCAACTTTTACCCCTCTAGCAGGTATTTTACCTGCTAATATATATAAAACAACGGTTCACTGAAATGCAATCAATTAATCCACTTCGCGATTATTTGTCTCGCTGGAGAAGCAGTTTGAAAAATAGAGGTAAAGAGAAACACGAACATAGTGCTTTATATATATATATATATATATATATATATATATATATATATATATATATATATATATATATATATATATATATATAAATGAATCGTCTGGTTTGTTAGTTTTTGAAAAACTAAAAGACAACAGAACCGATTGCTACGACATTTTGGTATAGAATTTTCAGTGTACTCATGCGTGTTTTTATATACTTCTTTTTTATTATAACATTATACTTACTTTTTATTTCATAAATTAGGAGGTTTTATTTGTAATGATGTGGGCATTTGGGGGGGGGAATCACCGCCCGCCGTCACGTGACATCATTAAAAGGAACTTTTCGTCTCGCTTCATGTGTTTACAATATGGGTAAATTTTTAAATCGATAACACTTAATCACGTGATTATTTAAAATGTAGTCATGTGATTGAAATTTAATTTAAATTAACCAAATGTGGTCGCTTTCCTGTCAAATATTCATCGAAAATGTCGACATTTCCAATGTGAACGCTGAGTTAAACTCATGTAAATAAAATACCAAATTTATTTTTTCGTTTAAAATTAAATTATTTCACTTTTGTTAATACAATATTATTTTTATAAATAAAAATAAATAAAGTACGATTGTTGAATGTTATTCTTTTGATCACATTCGTTTTTTAGGGGTACAATAAAACGATGCAAACGGGACGAAATTTAATTTTTCCGTTCCATTTTTACAGCAAATCTAAAACAGCTCATACTCCGCAAGTTTTACCCAAAAGTATAAACATCTAGATCTACTGACGTTATATTAAAAACTGAGCGACCCCAAGATCTGGTAGCTGAGTGTCAAATCAAATTAAAATATTGCAAAAAATAAAGCGGACGATAACGAGACCTTCTAAATTCCACAAGTTTCACAATCATAATGTACTAAATTGAATACGAAATTTATTGATCTCTCACGTGAAGTTATAAACAATGTTTTCCACATCTCTATAATCTGTAACATAAGTCTGTAATAACAGGAAAAAAATTTAAGAAAAAAAAAGAAAAGTGAAAATTGTGGAATTTAGAGAGGGGGCAACTCTCCCCCCCCCCCAAAAAAAAAAAAACATCGAAAGGAACCACTCTCAACCATGCGGGCAATAATTTGATTTCGTGTTTTCTATAAGGGGGTAGATTTACTAGGACTTTGTATTAGAAACTGAGCACCCTTTAAAAATATTTAATTATTGAATTTTTTGCATTTTGGTTAAATTTGTTAGTTTGCAATCACTAATAATCCACTCAAAAAATTGAAAAAAAAACGAAATTAGAAAGAATGATTTCTCCCAGAATCAGGCCCGAATCCTCGGGATCAAATGTGATCAGGACTAGACCAGCAATTACCGGATTAAGCCGAGCGTTCTTCAAATGTTGAAACACTAAATCGACATTTTTTTACATAATTAATGGGGGTGGTGAAAAAATATTTGTATATTTTCTTGAAAATAAAACAAAATTTCTGTACTTTCACCTAACAATTTACAGTTTTCATAAAAAGAATTCATCTTTTCTTTTAATAAAAAATTCTATTTGCAAAGAGAAACGTTTACTGCCAATTTTCTTGAAAAAAGTCAGTTTTCTTGGAAAAAAACTTTCACCTAATAATTTACGGTAAAATAAAATCAAGTTTTTATAAAACAATTGCGAAAAAAAAATAAAAGTAAATAAACAATGCAAAATCCGACTTTTCTGGAAAGAATATATATTCAGTAAATTTGTAGTAGGTTTTTGTTCTTTTATATTAATTGTATTCCTATTTTTTCCAGTTTGTCTGCATCTGTTACTTTGCTAGGTTTCTCTGGTGACTACCGGTAAAGCCCGAATCATAATTGGCGAAAAATACCGAGAATCTGGGTCAAGTTATGCAAGAGTACCAAATCATCCCCGCACAATTGTGTTTTTACGTTTGAGAAAATATATGATCATTTAAGATGTGTTTTTACAGTAATCGGGACAAAATAACAATTTTATAGTTAAATATTTAGAGATTTATAAAGAATTGGAATCGGTAATTGTATCGAAATCGGTAATTGTATGGGAATCGGTTATTGTATCGGAATCGGTAGTTGTATCGGAATCGGTAATTGTATCGGAATCAGTAATTGTATCGGAATCGGTTATTGTATTGAAATCGGTAATTGTATCGGAATCGGTAATTGTATCGGAATCGATAATTGTATCAGAATCGGTAATTGTATCGGAATCGGTCGTTGTATCGGAATCGGTTATTGTATCGGAATCGGTCATTGTATCGGAATCGGTCATTGTATCGGAATCGGTAATTGTATCGGAATCGGTAATTGTATCGGAATCGGTCGTTGTATCGGAATCGGTAATTGTATCGGAATCGGTCATTGTATCGGAATCGGTCGTTGTATCGGAATCGGTCATTGTATCAGAATCGGTCATTGTATCGGAATCGGTAATTGTATCGGAATCGGGAAAAATATTGGAATCGTCCCATCACTACTTTTTATACTAACATTTTAACAATTATCAAGGCTAAACACCACTTGAGGGAAATCAAAATTTGAATTTGATAACTAGACAGTACTGCCAAATGAATTACTATAATACTGTAAAGTGCATGGGATTTTTTATGAATGCGTTAATAGAAATAACGCGAGGATAACAAGTTGTTGAATTATCAGTTAAAAGGATTTGAAGATTCCAAATTAATGTTCAAATTTTTAAACTATCTGTCTTTGTTATTAGTATGTACGCCTAACTTTCACTTTAAGTTTCACCTTTATGCTAACTTTAACCCTAACTCTAACCCTAAACAATATTCTAATTCTCATCTCACTGTTAATACCTCTCAGAAATGGGTACATCGGCTAGTGTTTTATACAGTGATTCAAAGAAGTCAGAACAGTGGCCTTCCTGATGACGTCCTATAAATAGATATTTGCAAAATAATAAATGTAGAATTATGCAATAAAACATATATTCATCACGTTTAAAAAGAAAATATATCCTTCTGGTTAGTCTCAAACATCACTTCGCATAACCCATATACATTTATACGATTTTCTAAGCGACCTTCCTGGACAATAGGAGGCATTATCTAATTCGAACATTTTGTTGAGATTCGGGAAGGTGTGTGTAAATTTCTTATTCACTCTACAATGACAAAATACAAGTATTATTATGTAACGTATTAGCAATGCGTTACGCTCCACATACTTGTTTAGCCAAGTTTCCACCCATTGCCTAGTCCTGCTTATATAACAATGGCACGTAGCTATTGAAATTAATAAATAACACCACAGTTTCAGTCACAAACTGATAAATCTTATGAAAGATTGGACACGTTATTTATGCATATAATTGGTTGGTTGTTTTATTTTACGCCATATCAACCTTTTTTTCCGGATTATTTAACGTCGAATTCAGTAATTTAGGAATAGGGTTTATGCTTTAAGATGTTTTTAAATATCTTTAAATATTTATTCATGGGGTTTGGTTTTGGTAACACTGTTTTTACGGCATATCAACTCTTTCCGACTTATTTAATGTCGAATGCAGTAATTTGGAAACTTATTTTATATATTTAAAAATGTGTTTATTATATTTGTTTTTGTTTCTTTTTGTTTTACAGTTTATCAACTCATTTCGATTTACTTTATGCCAAATGTAGTAATTTTAGAAAACGTTTCTTTATTTTGTTTTTTTTTACACAGTGGTCACCACTTATCAAGGCCCGGAAGGCACTCAGGGATAAGGGTTATTACAAGTACTTTACGTTAGTGTGGAGATTTGATGAAGTGTTTACTTAAGGGGGCGGTTCATTAGGAATTTGTTTACGTTGGACTTGAAGACATCCAAGTTGTAGTCCGGTGGGAAGCAGGCAGACGGAACAGAGTTCCACAGGCGTGCAGTTCTAAGAAAGAAGCTTTGTTCATGGAATCTACATTTTGATTTAGGCACAGATAAAGAGTGGGGGAAATTTTTCACGGTGGATTCAGCTAGACGGGTGTTTTCCGTGAAAGATTGGCGAGGGGGACCAGAGATTGGAGTTCAGACGAGCACCTGCCATGGTAATAACGATAACACAAGGATAGGCTCGCAACGTCGCTTCTGTAGGAGAGAGGTTGCAGCGTAGAGGAAAGGGCATCCCCCACTAAGCCACGAAGTCTATTTTGTACTCTGTCAAGGCAGGATAGGCTGTTTTTAGCAGCTCCTGCCCAGATATATATTTAAATGTGATTTCGTTGTGTTTGATTGTTTTGTGTATGAACATCCTCGTTTTTGTTTTAATTTCCCAGAACATTATTGAATTTTTGCGAAGGTAAAGGAAAAATAGCCTCAATGTTTGGTGCATTTTAGGACAGAAAGCCACTATTTACAGACAGCCTGGCCAGATAGCACCAAACTACGTACATGACAATTAAGACGAAATTAATATTGTACACAGTATATATACGTATTATTTGGATCCATCGGGCTGCTGTTTTCATCTTGACTATGATCTACACAACATTTCGGTCGATATAACTTCCGACCTTCTTTAAGTGTGTCTTGTCAAACTCGAGAATCTAGACGGAAGTTGTTAATTTCACGGGGGTAGCATTCTCTTGTTGCAAGTGCGAATTGCTTATAACTTTACCCAGTCATGGCTGACAGAACAAGAGCATGCTATTTCCGTGATGTAAATAAAGGCTTCCGTTCGAAATTCTGGCCAAATTCCCGAGTTCGACAGAAACATCCCCGAGTTCGATAAGATGTACCTGAACAAGATCGGAGGTTACATCGACCGAAACGTTTTGAAAATGACAAAAGTAACCTGATGAATCCAAATAATAAGAATAGCAAATTCTCATCTAATAAAAATTCAGAAACCCAGTGTCGTAGAGTTTTTTTATATACAAAATGTAGTTTAATCAACGCCTGTTGCTATCTACTTTCCATATACATTTAATGATACAAAATGTTCAGTGAGCAAGAAGCACAATGGATAAAGGTGTAATGGCAATAAGTTTAAACTAAAAGTAAGCTGTGAGTTGATGGTTGAATTCTCTCTAGAGCAGATATTAAATAAGAATAAAATAGACAATACTGACTGAAAACGTCTACGCAATGGCTAAAGTTCGAGTTCTCATAGAAATTTCCGAGTTCAAAATAAAGATATGCGAGTTCAACTCGATGAATCTGAAGAAAGCCATGTTTGTCGAAACGTTGCGAGAATAACATTAAAAATAAACAGATATTAGTCTGTTAGTATAAATAATACAAATTATCAATACTTATTTAAATGTGCCTTAGTTTTAGGATTAAGCTAGGTTTAAAACAATTATTTCTACTAATTTGATTCATCCGTAATTTATAACTAGCGGGGGTACCCGGCGTTGCCTGGGTGTTTGTAGGTGTGTGTGGTGTTAAATAAAAAAGAAACCGGGGGTAGGATCGAACCCGAAGCCTTGAAGCGAAGTTTGAAAATAAAATCGGCCAGCCAGAATGAGTTAGTGAAAGATGTTTGAATTTATTTAAGTAAGAACCAAATTGACAGGTGCGTGCCCAGAAATCGTCGAGTCTTACGACGACGACGACGACGACAACGACGACAACGACGACGACGTCGACGACGACGACGTCGACGGCGACGACGACGACGACGTAGGTGTGTTTGTTATAAGTGGAGTAAAAAAGAAAAGAACGTTTTAATTAAGCGGGGGAGGGGGGAAAACACAAAAAAACTAACGTAAGGCAAACGAACGATGAAAACAGAAAACAAACACGTGAAAAATGGCTTAAGTAAGCCTGTTTCGATATTAAAATTTAAAAATCGGTGGGTATCCGGGTGTTTTGGGGTATTTGGTCGGGGGTAGATAAGCGAAGTAAAAAAAAAAAACAGAAAAACGAACGTTACGTGAAAAATGGCTTAAATAACACTGGTTCAATATTTAAATTTAAAAAATCAAGAAAAAAAAGACATCTAGCACCACGATTCGAACCCAAAACGTTTAGATAATGAACCAACGCGCCAATCGACTGACATAACGTGACGTACATGAAATTTGTTCAATTTTTCAACTATTTAAAGTAAATCAGGTCACGACGTTATCTGGCGCATGCGTAGAACCGGCTGCCGTCACAAGAAGACCGTTTTTGTTGACCCCCCCCCCCTCTGTCGAAAATTGTTGATTAAATGTGGATGAAAAAATGAACGTTTTTGGCCAATTTTTCGATAATTTTCGAGCGAAGGATGGAGCTTCGATATGATACCGAGTTTGTGAATTTTCGTCGTGTCTGTCGAAAGTTTTTAGCAGACACACAAACATACACAAATACATAATACATTTTCGCTTTTATATATATAGATAAACTTAACAAATAACACACCCATTTCTTAGCTATCTATGTATTATGGCGACCCCCTCCTCGCACTTTATGTTGGTTCAACCACTTTCTAATATCTTGATGTATCAGTGAACACTTTGAGAAGAGATCTCTTTTTCGACAAAATCATTTTTGTTTATCATTATTTTTTACTATTATTCACTCCAAACAAGACATATTACCACTAAGACGTAAGGGGCTATCATTTGGCATCATGTCTACAGGAGATTTCGGGAGAGGAGCAACGAGTTCTCTGTTTTTATAAAATTTAAACTTTTGTATGTTAGCACATTCAACGGAACAGGAATTAGAAATGGGAATTCCAAAGTTAAACACTCAGAGGGGAAAAACTATAATAGAAGTGTTTCCGTTATCTAGGGACGTCAAAAGTTAAGATACACCGTTTCACAAATTATTTTTATCCTGAAAACGGACTTTTATAAACTTTTATTCCAACAAAGGTAATATACATTAAAGAAGTTACTTCATGTGCATAATACATTTAAAGAATTTAATAATTATCTCTACGTTATTAATCATTATTGGGAATAAAATTGCTTTAATTCATTTGTTTACAAATATTATTTAAGGTTAATTTATTTTATTAATTTTTTATTTTATTCGTATTTAATTTATTTTATTTTAAATTAGCATTAGTCGACATCAGTGACGTTAAAAACTGGAAGTGAACTTTATTTAAACTGTGAGAGCTTTCAACCTAAAAGCTATGAGAGTTATTTTCCGATTGATTTTCATAGATTAATATGGATGTGTTTTATTATCCGTATACCCCACATGTGGTCCGCTTTCAGGAAAATCGTAACATTGTAATATTCGGTATGTATTAAATAGAAGGTGACTACTAAACCCTCTGGCTGGCAAAATGTTTCGACCGGTTATATGCAGCTAGTAAAGTTAACTATATACTACTACTACTACTACTACTACTACTACTACTACTATTAATACCAATACGACTATTACTACAATTGATACTATTACTAATAATAATAACAATAGCAATAATAATAATATAACAATTATATAATAATTTATATATTGTGGACTATTATCCTCATCTTTCTTAGAAAGATGAGGATAATAGTGAAATCCTCGTTAATTAAATTACGTTTAGTATATTAAAAAATGTACATACACTGGTTTTATGATTTTTTTAGATGAGCATTTGTAATTATTTGGATTCATCGGGTTACTTTTCTCATCTTCAGTGTTCTTTTCACAACGTTTCGGTCGATGTAACCTCCGATCTTGTTCGAACGGAAGTCTTTATTTAAATCACAGGGATAGCATACTCTTGTTTCGTCAGCCATGACTGGGTAGAGTTATTAAGCAATTCGCACTTGCAACAAGAGAATGCTAACCCCGTGAAGTTAATAAATTCCGTCCAGATTCCCGAGTTCAATAAGATACACCTGAAGGAAGTCGGAGGTTATATCGACCGAAATGTTGTGTAAATCACAGTCAAGATGAAAACAGCAGTCTGATGGATCCAAATAATACGTATATACGTCGTGTTATATCATTTCTAAGAAAAATAAGGATAATAGTCCGCAATAAATAAATTAATAAATAATACTCATCTCAATAATGAATTCCAATTAAATAATACATATAAAAATTATAATAATAACATTGCCAGGCGTCTGTTTCAAATGTTGTGGAACCATCGACATAACGCTCATAACGTTCGAAATATATTGTTTCGCGTAAAACGCGCTTGCTGAATGCACGCAGCTTAAGAATAATAAAATCTCCTTCGTGACGAAATGCACTTATTTCAAAGGAATATAAAGGAGGTTGCCGATTATGAATTATAGGTTACTGAAAGAATAAATACATTATATTAAGTACATTAGAAAAAAGTATAGAAAACAAATACAATGCATAATTGTTTAACAGGTATTACAATTTTTCCATTGTTTACGTAATTTTTTAAAAAGTGCGGGATAACAAGCTACTAATGACACACATATACACGTACACACACACACACACACACACACATATATATATATATATATATATATATGTGTGTGTGTGTGTGTGTGTACGTTTATATGTGTGTAAGTGTTTTTACATTGAGTTAACATTTAGATTTCAATTACATTCAGCATGTTCCCAGAGATAGCGTAGGAATTAGAAGCGCTTACTGTCACAGCTTTCCGCAATGAATAGCTATGATACAGCAAAACCGTCTCTCTGTGGATGACGATCTCTCTATATCTATTCTTGACAGTATCTGTTTCGTAGTACAAAATCATTCACTTAATTATTATATCAATCAATGAATCTATTTTGCCCTTTACTCATCATAAGAAATAACAACAATCAATCCAGCACAAGGTATTAAAATACGTTTGGACATGATTAAAAAAATCTGAATATATATATATATATATATATATATATATATATATATATATATATATATATATATATATATATATAAGAATAGTTTTTATTTAACAATCAGTGGTTATGTAAACGTGAGATTGTAGGTTTACAAAATATTACTGGCAGTAATATTCTATAAGTTATCCCATCTAAACAAGAATTGCTCGATATGCAAGATAGAGCAAATAAATTAAATTGTAATTAAATGAATTTCAAAAAACTCTCATTGAAATGAAATGAAGTGGTTGAGTTTCACATCAAAGAATTTTTATTATTCTAAGCAAGACAAAGAATGTTTTAGAAAATTAATCTCCTTAACCTATAGGGTTTCGATGTCTACCATCTCATCAGAGGAGAGAAAATATTAGCAAATAGTTATAAAGGTATGCGCCCTATTTGCTAAAGTCAGTGAGACATGGAAAGCCAAAGTGAAAATAATACATTTATCAGAAGTCCTGTAGCCGGAGGATTTGTAGAAAAAGGATATGAATGTTTTTGCTGATCCAACTTGCTTGGTAAAATCCATATTATACGTTCTTTACATCTGTTTGGTAATAATTTCCAAGCTATATACTGAGTAATCCGCATAGCTGTGTATATATCCGAATCGGGCAAG
>NC_136514.1:11028690-11048690 GCF_053919585.1 Euprymna scolopes | reverse complement strand
ACACATAAGCCGGTTTGTTTGTTTTTATTTCTCTATTTCGTCAGAATGCTATTTCCATTATTCTCATTATATATATATATATATATATATATATATATATATATATATATATATATATATATATATATATTTATATATAGGTATATTTAAGCAAGTGGGGTCACAAAAATTGTTATGTTTTTTTTATTTATTTCATGTTTTCAATTTTAATTTTTTTAATTACTCAGATCATTGTTATACTTTTAAGTCATTTTAAGCCATTGAAATACTTTGAAAAATTATGAATAATTAAAAAATCAAAAATTAAAATATAAAAAAAAATATGTTGCTGATCCCCCCGTTTAAATATACATTTTTGTCCCGTTGGAATCCCTGAACCTATTTTGTATTAATATATATATATATATATATATATATATATATATATATATATATATATGTGTGTGTGTGTGTGTGTGTGTGTGTGTGTTTGTGAACATGTATGTATGTATATATGTGTTTATGCGAACATGTGTCAATATACTTATACAAATGTATCTTTCTCTCTCTCCATATACATATATATATATATATATATATATATATATATATATATATATATATATATATATGATTTTCAGAATGTGAGAGAGTGTATAATAAATTCCACAGCCAAACAACGTCGTAGCTCACAAGAGCCATGACAGTCAACGAACCGGAAGTCCAAGACTCGAGTTTCGCCCTCATTTGGGCTCATCAATTAGACACATCCGAGCTCAGGATTCGAAACCCTGTGAATATTTGTACTCGGGTTTCGAATCCTGAGCTCGGATGTGTCTAATTGATGAGCCCAAATGAGGGCGAAACTCGAGTCTTGGACTTCCGGTTCGTTGACTGTCATGGCTCTTGTGAGCTGCGACGTTGTTTGGCTGTGGAATTTATTATATATATATATATATATATATATATAGTCACCCACATACGGTACTGTTTCACAGCTCATCAGTGCGGAGAGACATATATATATATATATATATATATATATATATATATATATATATATATATATATATATATATATATATAATAGTTGTATAGCTGCGAATATTTGTAGTATAGGGTCTTTATTTGATTTCTTAATCGACCATTGCCGCAGGTTTATAAATCATGCATAAATCCCTGCTCGTTGAGTTAGTGAATGAGGTTGACTGAGAATGATTTGCTAAAAACATGGTGTCTAGTTTGGTAATAGCCGAAAGCAATATGTCTGCTTTGAACACATGATTATTAGAGAGGTAGTCTATAGAAATGTAAACGTGTTTATATAAAAAAGTGAAATCAGACAGTGGGAGTTTCGTCGTCCAAAAATATAGTACAAGGTGGAACTATAAAAGCGTCGTCCTATGAAAACAGGTTTATTTCAAAACTTTTATTGAAATAATTAATTCAGGTTACTTTATTGTGTAATAGAGCTGACGTCTATCTAATGAAATTGTCTTCGGCCTCAATCATCGCCTCAATACGGGTTCGGGATTGAGAGCATGCCTTTTCCCCCCAAGCGCCGGATGGAGCTCGGCGGATGGCGGCGATCAGGCTTGCTTTGGTTCCGTGCGAGCGTATATCGGTGATGTTCTCGGCGTATGAAGCGGGTTCAATGAGAAAAGTGTACAAAATCGTAGCACCTCTCTATGAAGCCAATCCTGGGTCTCTTTGGATGTGTGGGACGACGCCGAGTCCTGTTGCTTCACTCAGGGTCTTCTAGCTACTACCTTATTGCCCTAGGGTATCATCATAGTCTTATATCAATTAATGGGAAATATAGGTTAATGTTTGCTGTTTTAAATTAACATTTTATTTTGAATTCGTGCTGATCAATAGAATTAATTACAAATTTTCGCCTTAGACACGAACGGACATGAAAAAAAGTTTTAGGTGTGGAATGTTTAAACCGATATACTCATAAATGTAAATGACACAATGCTGTATATGTTCAAAGTGTTATACATGTATGTGTTCGTATGTATAGTGATATGTATCTGTACTTTCCTATGGAAAGAGACCACATTGTAAACGTACGAAAAGGTTTAAGGATGCATTAAAGGGTGACCTCAGGTTGCTAGAGATTGCTACAAACGATTGGGAAGTTCAAACTGAAAATCGAAATAAGTTGAGAAAAATAATCTCAGAAAGATGCAGAAAATTTGAGAAAATTCGTTTTGAGCATGCAGTATTGAAGCGTCCCTTTGCCAATCAGGATGATTCTGCAATTCCTGCCAAATTGTAACAAGAATTGAAATGCACAATCTGTGACAGTTTTCTTGTCTAAAGCCAGTTTAGTAAACTATGCAAGGTCACACAATGTCAGGCATGACAAACACTTGTATGAGTCTGTGCTGCACTCCAGACCACACAAGTATTGTTGTAATATTTCTGGTTAAGTCTGTAATTCAGCAAGTGTTTTGACAAGCCTCTCAAAGGTGCATAATGGTTGGTTGGTTGTTTTTGTTTTACGGCATATCAACCCTTTTCAGGTTATTTAATGCCGAACCCAAAGATTTTGAAGAAATATATTTTATTAGAATATATTTGTTGTTTTCAAGTCGGTTTCTATTTAAGCCATAGTTGGGACCCTAACAGGTACTACCACTCCGGGTCAGAGTGGACCTGGGAGCAATGGCAATTAAAGGGTGGCTCCACACTCCCCAAATTCCGCAAGCGTAGGCGTCACCACTGGATATAGCCTAAGGTCATATCCAGGATCAAAAGGTGCATAATGAAGTCCCAACACTAACGACACTAAATACTAACAAGTTCCCCTGTCAGATTTATGAACGATTTACCAAGAGCGTAGATGATTTGAAGAGCCATCTTCGTGCGTTTGGACGCTCTTCATCAATCTAAAGAAATGGTAAGCTTCTGTCAAAAAGTTACTCTTTTCCAAATGATGCCTAAGTACATGTTTTTAGGCTAAAATCACTTAAACCTTATGTTTCGAGGTCAGAGTAAAATTGTTCTATACTTTTTCTAACGTATATACGCCGCGTATACTAATAACTTATATTTACGTTATTATTTTTTTGTATTATTTTGGACTATGATTCTCATCTTGGTTGTTTTTTGTTTTGTTTTGTTTTTTCACAAAGTTTCGGTCGATGTAACCTCCGACCATCTTCAGGTGTATTCAGACTGGATGTAATTGTTTAATAGTGAAAACTGTTTGTTTATTTGCTTTCCCAATGAACACGGCCGTTAGAAATTTAAAACGCATTTTTTTGTTTTTGTTTTATATCAATAACTCGATGTCCATTCCGTTTTTTATATGATGAATCTATATTTTTGGGGTTAAGATTTATAATTATAAATAATTAAAAATCCTCATCTCAAAAATATACATTCATCTTATATTTACGCCTTGCAATGATACTCTATGGCTACTTAGGAGATCTTTGATACAAGCCAAGAGGCGTGATCTAATTGCAAAACCGCTCATCCGTCTGTTGCCTGCCGACAGATAATAATATACAAAAGTGTACAGTTTGCTCACTACACAGGATGTTCCAGGGTTTAAGAAAAAACACTATTGTTCAATACTCTTTGTGGACTATGACTATTGATCGATATTTATTCTCAAAGGTCGGAGCGCACGTTTGTACAAGTGGGCTGATTTTCACACATGGAGAAACGAGAACAACGACTAACTTATCGATACAAACTAATCTTTGTTAGGTTTCTAAACCAATATGGCTGGCACAGTCACATCGCTTAGGTGTTTTATTCCGAATTTTGTGCTCTGATTAACTAATTGCAAAAAAATAAAAATAAATAAAAACTAGTAAAACCGCAACCGTTCATTGTAGCCGTTGCTAGGTGTCGGACGATGCGTCTTTCTGCAAACCGCCTTCCTTTGGAATTACATCAATGTTCCATGTTTCCTAAACCGTAGCAACATGTAGAAATGAGACAACAAACACTTTGCTACGAAACCTTCCTCTCTTTATGTAGGCACTATAAGTCAAAGAGATTTACACCATTAATATGCTCGCGTACAAATATTAAAATAGAAATATAATGATAGAAAATAGCATGTCTTAAATTCTTATTTCAAGTTCTAGAAAACCCTATTACATAATTTGGTTCTAGAAATTATATAAAATTCTTAAGAATTAAATTCAAATTCATGGAATATATTCGAATCGGTCTCTAATTGTTATGAGCCAAAATCAAGGCAAATCTGAAAGGCTTGAATGTTCGAATGGGAAGTCGTACTCACATTACATCGCTTTAAGCTCTTCCAAAACCACCAGAGAAACTAAAGTTGTCGCACTATTTATTACTAGCGGGGGTACCCGGCGTTGCCCGAGTGTTTGTTTCCGGGACGGGGGGTGAGTTTTAAAAAAATGTTATGGTAGGTAAGTAGGAAGGATCAAACCCGGAGTCATGAGTAAAAGTAGGAAAATAAAGTGTGAAAAAAAACAAAAAAAAAACATCTGCAACGTTAACAGTTCGGCCACCAAGAAAAGTCCATTCCAGTTGTTTAGGAAAAAAAAAAAACGACTACGGTAGGTCGGCGCGAACGTGAAAATATAATGTGAATTGTCCAGCACGCTAACCACTACGCCACAGAGCACTGCAGCTTAGCTTAGTGATTTTAAATAACTTCACATGAAAGAACTACGAAGCCAAACCGGTGTTCTCTTCTCAACTGTTCCTTGTGAACGATCCCCAAACGGTGTTAAGTGGTGGCAGGGGGAGGAGGAATTTATTAGAGAGAAAATATTTTACCACTTCCATTGATCTTAACCGATTTTGGCCGTGACTTCTCAGCAGAAAAAGTATAGAAATCTAAGATTATCGAGAAATTTGAGAAATAATAAGCCAATAACACACCTCAGATATTGTTCTGCCGTTTGTGCATATTATATTTGCATGAAATATCTTGATTTTTAATCCTATTAAGGTCAAAATCAGATAGGAAAATTGAGTTCATTTTATTTATATAGAGATTTGATGTATATTGTTTGGTAAAATTATACAATTATTAAAGGTATACGAATTTTTACAGAAAATTTTACCCCTCTTTTTTAGACGCTTTGCATAAAACTACATTTAACAACTCATAGCGTATGTCTCCCTACATCTATAATATAAATCTCACCTGGCTGTTTATATGTATGTATGTATGTATGTATGTATGTATGTATGCATGTATGTATGTATGTATGTCTGCTAAAACTTTTGACGGAGGCGACGGATTTTCATCAGATTGGTATCATTTTGAAGCCCGATCCTTCGTACGGCAAATATAAAAAAAAATTGGTTAACAATATTAATTCCTTAATCCAAACTGGGAACTTTTCTACAGGGAGGGGTAGATTTTTTGCCGATATTTTCCAAATCCATCGCCTCTTTTCAATTGTCTAGCCTCAAATTAAATGCCCATACTTCTAGTTTAACCCGTCACGTTTTATTATTTTTTTTTCACTTTCTCTTCTGCTCAACATACACCTCCAAACGCGGGCACTACTGGCCACTCAGGTTAGTTCAATATAATCGGTTAATCATTTTAACTATGAATCTAGTACTTACAAATATATAAACATACATAATTTTAAAAGATATGTATATATATATATATATATACATATGCACACATATCTTTTCATATATATATATATATATATATATATATATATATATAATGGTAAAAAGTTCATGCTTGCTGTAAGAATAGTAATTTCAAAGATATGAGGGTTTTTGAAGTATGAAAACGATGTTGTTGTTTTCTGTTTTTATATTTTATTGTTTTATTATTTTTATATTTTTTATATTTTGTATATATATTTTATATATTTTTTATATATTTCTTAATATATTTTAATGTTTTTATATTTATTCAAATATTTATTTATATTTTTTAATATTTTTTAATATTTTTATATATTTTTTAATATATTTTTCTATATTTAAAAAGTATTTTAAAATATTTATTTTTAAAATATTTATTTATACTTTTAATATTTTTTAAATATATTTTTTATATTTCTTAATATTTTTTTATATTTTTGGATATTTTTCTTTTATATTTTGTAGATTTTTTTATATTTTTATATATTTTAAAATATATTTTAATATTGTTTTATATACTTATATTTATATATTTACTTATATTTTTTGTATTTCAAGCGGTCCACCTCTCTTAAACAAAAAAAATTTTTTTAACTAGAAATTTGTATTTTGAACAGCGGTTAGTTCTGAGACCAATGTTCGAAAGAGTTCACGTGAATTATTTTTAACGTTCTTGGAAGAAGATTGATTTTTTTTAAATATTTGCAACGCAATAGCGTTCATTTCAACCGGTAAAAAAGACACAATTGATTCTAATATGTCTAATAAATTGTTAGAAACTGAAATTTGCTGAACGTTAAAAATAGTATTATTAATAGTTCTCGTAATAATAATAGTAATAGTTTAAAGGAAAAAAAAATAATTAAATAAATAAAGTAATAACAACGGTGGGTTATAATAAAAAAAACATTGGTAATAATATTATTGTTATTGATAATAATAATAACAATAATAATAATAATAATAATAATATTCATAACAATGCTTATATAATAATAATAATAATAATAATAATAATAATAATAATAATAATAATAATAATAATAATAATAAAGGGCGAGAAAAAATAACCAAATAGAGCCAAGGAGGAAAGAAAGACCTATGAACTGACCAGACTTCAGCCGAAAAAGTACGAAGAGAACTGAAACCTTGAGGAGGATTAGCGCCACTCAAATCCCGGCAAAGACCAACGAGAAGTCAATGGTAAGCAGCTGTTGCGATAATGTAAATTTATTTGCAAAGGTTATCGAAAGAGGTGGAGAGTACTAGAAACCTGGAGAGACTTGCTGTCATTCAGCTTCGAGGAAACATCACAGGCTGTTTTCAGAGAAAGATCTCTGAAGACCTGTGTGAAAGCTCCTTGTGAGCCAATATTATAATAATATTTTGACCACGGTTCAATATAACGCCTACACAAAGCATACACAAAAACTTGCGTGCAATATATATATATAGATTTATATGCATGCATCTCCATATGATATCCACATATACGCATATATATATATATATATATATATATATATATATATTATACCGCTATTTATATTGTACATATATAAATTGTACATGCAGTCCAATGTATACGCATGTACATATAAATAATCATATGCATATAAATACGTGTGTATATGCATGCATACGTGTACACATATACATATATATGCACACACATATATACACATGCAAAGATACACATATGCATACATAAACATATATTTTACATACACACATATACATGCATATATATATATATACATATATATATATATATATATATATATATATATATATATATATATATATTCGTCTATGCACGTACATTCGCATACAAACACATACGGACACCATCACACAAATATACATATATATATATATATAAATATATATACATACATATATATATATATATATGTGTGTGTGTGTGTATATATATATATATATATATATATATATATATATATACGTGAGCATGTAAGGTAGCACAAAGACATGCACACCAACATAAACATCGATTATACATAGACATCGATTATACATATATCTGCATATATTACTTACGTCACACACACATATACACATATTGACGCATTACATACACATATATACACATATGTATATATTACACAAACATATACACATATTGGTATAAGACACAATACCATGGATATACATTTATATGCACACATACATGTGTATTTATTAAACACATATATTACTATATGATGATTGCAACGTCTTGTTATGTTACTATATACATGTATATGTACATATCTCATATTGCATACATGTGCATATCATGCACATATATATTACATATAAATATACATGCATGCATGTTACATACAGAAATATACATATACACATTACAAAATGCATATTTTATACACCCATATAAATAGTAATATAAATAATATTAATAAGTATTTAAACCAGTCTAATAGTAAACCCTATATTTAAATCTGTGTCTATTAATACCAGCATACATATGCATGCATATAAATGTACATATATATATATATATATATATATATACACATACATAAACACACATATATATACACACATATAAATGCATTTGCTAGCTGATACAAATTAAGCAATCAACCTTGTAGTCATTACTAGGGCTAGGACAACAGCATATTCTTACTTAGACACATTCACTTCAACATTTCCACGCCCTATTTCTACTAAGAGAAGAAAGCTTGTCAACAGATTACAAGTACAAAGTCCCAACGGGCAACTTCAACTTGAATTTTATCACAAAATGCTGGAATACGCGGACCAATCAACAGGCAGAAATTAGTCACGTGACCAACATCGTTAGCAGTAGTGAAAAAGAAAGAAGAGGAAAAAAGCGAAAAAGAAGAAAAATACCTCCCAAAATATTTTCTGCAATATATATACCTAAAAATGTAGATGTGTTTCTCACGCTGACAGTATTTACTTCAACTCTTTTGAATAGGTAAATACAGCTAATTAATGGCGGATGAGCAATTTACATTATATATTGCATAAGAAAATATAAAAAAGCAGGAAACACAATGAAGTATGTCTGCTTCTTTACGCGCGTCAATAGCAGAGGCTAATTTCTTCGAGTCTCACGCCGTAAATATCTGCAACAGAGAGATGAACCTTTTAGATCCTGAATGCATAAGTTTATCATAACAATACAATTTACAATCCTCTTTGATCGATTCGAGCGGAATAACCAAATAGGAGACATCACTTCGTTCGTGTTATATTCTTTAGGCTTGTGCGTCTTAATTCGTAATGGAGGCAAAAATAGAATTCACCAGAACATTATCCGCCCGTCAGGCTTTTCGTATTAACATTAATGTAAAAACCCGACCTTTATCTTCCTATGCCCTCGTGAGTAAACCAATAAATAGCTAACATTATCACATTTTACTCCATATCCACAAAAATGAAGGCACAATTGATTAATTTTCTGTCGCTGTTCGCGGTGAGGAAGACGACATATGTTTCATTGTTTTATTAGGTCATCTCTTCAAATAATATATATTTTCAATAACGTATTGACTTTTGTATAAGTGGAGCGAAAGATTCGAATTTCAACGGTTTCCCTTTCTTTCTTTCTTTTTTACATAATAAAGAAACAGAGCATAACCTCGTTTAATGATTAGTTTTAATTTGCCTTCGTTATTATCAAACTGACGTTCATTGTTGCTAAAAATAAAACATGACAAACAACTAATTTTCTACAATGTATTCATTAAGACCTGTGTGAAAGCTCCTTGGGAGCAAATATTATAATATTTTGACCACGGTCCAATAGTAAAGCCTACACAAAATATACACAAAAATTTGTGTACAAGATATAAAAAGATTTATATGCACGCATCTCCATATGACGTCCACATACACACACACACACACACACACACACACACACATATATAT
Source organism: Euprymna scolopes (assembly GCF_053919585.1). Classification (NCBI taxonomy): domain Eukaryota; kingdom Metazoa; phylum Mollusca; class Cephalopoda; order Sepiida; family Sepiolidae; genus Euprymna; species Euprymna scolopes. The sequence goes on along the minus strand of NC_136514.1, from coordinate 11,039,162 downwards.
ATATATATGTATATATATATATATAGGTATATATCCATATTATACAGCTATATGTATCGTACATATATAAATTATACATGCAGTCCCATGTATACGCATATATAAATAATATTATGCATATAAATACATGTATATAAACATGTACACTTTACACATATACATACATATGTACACATATACACACGTGCACAGATACACATATGCATACATAAACATATACTTGTACATATACACATATACGTGCATATACAAAAAGCAATTGATAAACAACTCGGTGATCCAGCACATTCCTCCCGTATAAACACTCATGCGATATACAACTATATCTTTTACTTACTAAACGTTCGTTCTGTTTTTTGTTTTGTTTTGTTTTGTATTTTTTTTTTTAGATGAGGAATAATTATTTATATTACTGTCCTTATTTTGAACGTTATTTTCACAACGTTCTAGTCAATATCACCTCCTAAACTACCCAGAGCGCAGTGGATTGATTGTGTGGTAAAATTTAGTTGTAAAAGTTACACTTATCTGGAAAGTTAGGGTCCAATGCTCAGTGAGAGTGACACTCAAAATACACTTACGAATTACTTTAGAACTTTACCCAGTCATGGTTTATAGAACGAAGACATTTAATTCCTGTTGGTTAAATAAAAGGTGCGTTCAAATAGTGTAGATATTCCCGAGTTCTACTAGATAAACCTTTTCGAAAGCCACGCTTAATAATAGGCTATCATAATACGTACTAAATGTTAATTATTCCATATTTGTTTCTCTGTTTATTATTATCAGTATTATTATTATTATTATTATTATTATTATTATTATTATTATTATTATTATTATTATTATTGCCGCTCTGTATATAAAACTCAATCTGTGTGTTCTTGTGATGTTTTTCATTTACCTATAAAATAATAGATTAGCGAATTTACATAACATCTGTGGGAGAAGTCTTATGTAGAATTGACGGGATAAGACAATAAAGACGTTTTTCAAATCTCTATGTTTATCCGTAAATGTTTTCTGCGTAATACTCTTTTTTATTGCATTGTCACCACAAACAAGCCGCCACTTTGATGCAGGAAACTACTATATGAGACATGACTTGCAGGGATACTATGTAGGAAACTCCAAGATGTCTGTTTACATTAAACTTGAACTTCTGCGTGCCAGTACAGTCTTGGAAGCTGGAATACGGAAGGGAATTCCAACGTCTAGCAGTTCTAGTGTCAGAACTATTAGTGTATAAGTCTTTCTTACATCTGGGGATCCCTACTGTGCAGGGGTAGGACTTGGCTACTTTTCGGGTGTTGTCGTGCTAATTTACATCGAGGGGATACAAGGGATTATAGTTCCTCGGAGCACTTACCATAAAACACTTGTAAAACAGGCAGAGAGATGCAACATTTCGTCGATTGAACAACGGGACCTATGAGATTGGGGACCCTCTTTTAAACTCTGTCTAAGAATGAGTGAATAGTATCAGATGCACCAGCCCAAATGTGACAACAATTCCCAATACATAGGACCATAGATACTCTCAGGTGTAAGTAATATGTTAGCACAGTAGAGAGAGCCACCATTCTTTGCAGCAGTCTTGGCAATACCCGCAATATATCTGTTCTAACTCATGTTCCCTATGAAAGTTAAGCTGAGTAGTTTGAAAGAATTACTTTCATATAATATATTATAAGCCATGGCTATTATTGGCTGCGAAGGTATTTCGTATCTATTAAAGGTAAGAAGCTTAGTCTTAGCAGCATTGAATGTTTCCATCCATTTTTGTCCTCATTCCATTACAGACTGGAGGTCTTCCTTTAGGGTTTCCGCCATTGCCTTGGATACATGTTCATTCGTTATTCAGGTGATCGCTCATCTCCCTCTCGGTACAGACCAATAAGTCTCATGTGCATCATAAGTAAACTGCTGGAATCTGTGTTAAATAGAGAAGTAGTCAACCATCTAAGCAAAAACAACTGTCTTAGTAACGTGCAATATGCTTTCCGTTTTGCTAGATCTAGAGCAGGCGTGCTTTAAGTTATATCTCAGAGGATTAGTGAATCTCCTGACAGAGGCTTCCTCTCTAGGGCAATTGCTCTTGACATATCAAAGGCCTTTGACAAAGTATGGCATCAAGATCTACTTCACAAGATCTCCAGCTATGCTATAGCTGGAAATGCCTTCTGAATTATTAAATCCTTTCTCTCTGATAGGTTCATAAGAGTAGTGGTTGATGGGCAGAAATCAGAAGCTCTCAGTATTAATGCTGGAGTCTCTCGGGGGTCCATTCTTAGCCCAACACACTTCCTGACCTACATTAATGATCTTCCAAATCATATCCTTACATCATTCGTAGACATTTATGCTGATGACACTACACTCTATAGTCGCACATCAAAGACAGTAAATGACTAAGTTCTCTCTGATTCTCTCTCCCCTTATCTTGAGCACGTGGTAAAATGGAGAAAGAGGTGGCTGGTTACTTTTAATGCATCTAAAACCAAGCTTCTATCTCTACACCATCTACGCTCTGATGCCAATCTGGCATCGATTGAAATGAGGGGAGACTTTATGTTTCGACAAGCTTCTCGGCTTGACATTTACTCTTGACCTGAAATGAAACACGTATATCGATTGCCGAAATCGCTGGAAAATGGTGGGATCCTTCTCCCGCTTCAGTAGATATCTCACTCCTGATGCAATTCTCTACCAATATAAAAGCCAGGTACAGCCAACGATGGAGTACCGTTGTCACATCTGGGCAGGACCTACTAAAAGCAGCTTATCCTGCCTGACAGAGTTCAAAATAGACTTCGTAGCTTAGTGCACGATGCCCTGCAACCTCTTTCCCACAGAAGAGACGTTGCGAGCCTGTCTCTGCTTTATCGTTATTTTCATAGCAGGTGCTCAGCTGGGCTTTAATCTATTGTCCTCCCCACCAAACTTTCACGAAAAACACTCGTCCAGCTTAAACCACTATCAATAAGTTCCCCCACTCTTTATCTGTGCCTACACCTTAAAGTAGATTCCATGAACAAAGCTTCTGTCTTTGAACTGCGCGCCTGTTAAACTCTCTTAATATTGCCTGCTTTCCAGCTGACTACAATCTGATTGTCTTCAAGACCAACGTAAACAGGTTCTTGATGAACCGTCCCCCTAAGTAATCCAATTTACAAAATTCCCACTACTTATGTTTACTACGCTATAGCTACATTGACTAATACATACCCATTAACTCTTATCCTCGAGTGGCCTCCGGGCCTTGATAATCGTGATTCATGTGTAAAAAAATGTATGTTTTAGAGTATGGCATTGTCAGCAAATAAACCCATCTCCAAAACATAAAATTTTAAATTTAAATCATAAGTGTTAAACTTTTTGGGAACGACAATGGAAGCGGTCCTTAATCTTAACTTCAGCCATAAGTGGTTATGTACTCAATGCCAAGACCTTCATAAATAAGGTCTATGCATGAAGTTGTGTTTATCTACTGACGTCAGAGCTATTGGTTAGAAGTCACGCCTTAGTGGATACAGAAAACGCTTTGAAAGGAACTATAATACACAACATGTACACGTATGACGGTGCTAATTTCTTTTTTAAAATTATTTCACCTTTTATTCAGTAATGTTTTCTTTTTTTATAAGAAAAATGATACTGGTGGTTTTTTTCATATCCTATCCACAGTGGAAGCTATGTTATGATTTGAAGATAAAAGTATACAGATGTAAGTTAAAAAAAGATTAAAGATGTATGACAAACCATTCATGATAGAAAATATTAAAAAGCAAATACACTTTGTTTTCGCAGACATTTGAAACACATTTTGCACGACAAAAACTTTCTATGACATGAAACGTCCGATTTTTTTCCCGATTTAAATGTCTTATTTTACTTTGAACGTATATAAAATTGCAAGCTTTACGTCAATGTGTACACATTTTTTAATTGGTAGTCATACTTTATTACGGACTGGAAATTCCGTTGAAACCTGTTTTTCCCCCAGTTGTTGTTATTATTTATCGTTTGTTTTCATTTGTTTGTTTACTAGCATTTAAGCCCGGCGTTACCCGGGTGTTTGGGGGTCTATGTTGAGCAAAAAGAAAGGTCATTTTTTTTTAATTTGACTCCTATTATGACCCTTTAACATTTATTGTTTTGGGCTCAAATCAAGTTATTAATTAAGACCCATGTCCAAGGAACCTATATATCTAAAATCTCCAGTGTTTAGACCCAAAATTGTGTGAGGGGGTTGGTAGAGTTCTTAAATGTCGAATCCTTGAACTTTGACCCCTTAACAGCAAAATTTCTGGCCGAAAATCGATCACAAAGTTTTTCCCAATCTCAGTACCTTGTATATCAAATTTCAAGTCTGTAGACTGAAAATTGACAGAGTTATTGTGTAAGAAAATATACACACACAGACACACAAACCCACACAGACACTTTCACTTTTATAGATATACTAGCATTTCAGCCCGGCGTTGCCCGGGTGTTTGGAGTTGTATATTGAGCAAAGAAAAAAAAGCGGTCAATTTTTTTAAAATTTTAACCCCTATTATGACCCCTTAACATTTATTGTTTTGGGCTCAAATAAAGTTATTAAGTTAGATCCATGTCCTAGTAACCTATATCTAAAATTTCCAGTGTGTAGACCCAAAATTGTCGGAGGAGTTTAGTAGAGTTCTCAAAGGTCAAATCGTTAAACTTCGACCCCTTAATCGCCTAATTTCTTACCAAAAACCGATCATATCGATTTTCCCGAATCTCAGTACCCTGTATGATCGGAAGACACGAAATTATATACATAATATTTTCAACTCAGCAACAGTAAATATTGTAACTAGAAAGATTAATCTCATTTATAAATTTCATTATGTTTGTCTGTATTCGTCTGTCTCCATTTTTTTCAAATTGCATCTGTTCCTAAACGCAGAACGATGCAAGATGGCTCAAATAATTGCATTTTTGTCGGGCGTTCTTTTATGGGTCTTTAGCCGATTAAAATAGTTTTTAAACAGTCAAAAAATGGGGCAAAATTTAAAGAAATCGTAATTTGCCAAGCGTGAATCGACTAAAACTATTCTCATACGCATGCGCAAATCGTTATATATTTTGGACGTTTATGCTATTTTATTTTATACGATTTCTTATCCGAATGACCATGGTATATTGGTAAGGTCATTAGTTTTTAGATGCTACAGTTTTGCTGTCGGTTTTTGTTTCGATTCTAACTGATGGCGCTCAAGTCATACTTTTTCCTTGTTGAAATCACGATACACATTGTGTACAATATCATATGAAATAATCAATAATGAATTAGCTCCATAATATTATATACGAAATCTGTATAAGTGAAGATATCATATTTACGCATATTTTACGATCGGACAACCACAGGCGCTGATCAAGTTTCGGAATGAAAGCTGATCGATTTATTTACATAGTTTTTAAATACTTTTTTTAATTGGATACAATCTCAATTGGAGAGAATTTACGTGACTGAAATAGAAATTAATTCCTTAAAAATATCGTTCGATCATAAAAAATCATTTGCTTCCTCGTGCGTGAAACAGCGACGCTGTTTATTCGCAACTCGAAAGAATTTACGTGACTCAAATAGGAAGAAATTTCGGCAAAAGTACCGTTCGCTCACAAAACACTTTATTTTTGCAATCCATAACATTTTCCAATTTCGTATTGAAAACTTCTTAAACAAAATTCTTAAGTCGGTTGTGCAAACGTTTACATATATTTACTTTCCTACTCTTGAAATTGTTGAAGCAGTTTATGATTCGAAAGCAATATATTTTGTAGGGGAAGAGTGTCAACTATCTTTTAAGGGATTAAAATATTTTAATAAACATAAAAATATTTTTAAATATTTTACTCGCGTAAATTAGACTATAAACATTAATAATAAATACAACGAAAGTGGCAATACGGAATATTCATTCATATTAATCATTTATAAACCTCACTGTGTTTGTCTCTCTGTCATTTTCCATCTTTTGCTTTAAATATGTGCTTTCGCTTTCGATTCTGGCTGCTGGCATCAAAGTCACGTGTTTTTTTTTGTGTTTTTTGTACTTTTGAAATCACGACTATATATTGAGTACAATATCATAATAATCGATAGAGAATTGACTCTATTATAATATGTACGACATCTGGATAAATTGAAATATATTTAAGCGTATTTTACGATGGAGCAACGCCGGGCGCCCTTCCCCATCACTAGTTCTATATATTTATCTAATATTCTATTAAGATAAAGAAATCCTCAGGATACGAGATAGACCAATAACCCCCCCCCCAAAAAAAAACGAATGACGAAAATGAAAGTGAATTAATTCCAATAGGTATTAATTCATCAACTATTTATATCCTTTTTATATTATTTTTTTAAACATTATAAAATTAATTAATAAATATTGTAATGAACTCAATTTTTATTTTTGATCATTCATTTTTAGTTTATATATGTATGTATGAGAGAGAGTATTTTGATCGGCATTGCTTGATTTATGCTTTTTTTTATTTGGATAAGTATTATGGCCCTGAGGTTTTTTTGGTTGGTTTATAGATGGAGAAGGGGTGAAGGAAATGAGGCCATAGAGGTCACAACAAAGAATACATTTAATTGACAACGTTTGAAGTTTGTAGAATCTGACTCCATGCAATTATGGACGGACGAATATTGAAGGTTGAGAACCGGTTTTATTTATTAATGACAGTTTTAATTAGAAGAGGTAAAGTGTTCGTAGGATGTTTGTAGGTGTGTATGCATTGATAAGGAAAGAACATTTGTAGGCTTGTATAATTTAACAAAGAATGAATGTTCGTAAGCGTACTTATCTTTTCGGATGATGGGGGTGGTAAGTGGGTGGCCGGTCGTGCTACTGTCGGTGATATGTGTCCTGGCTTTTAACTTGAGAGCGGCGACTTCTTGCCTCAACAGCTAGCAGCACGGCGTCTTCGCCTCCTATGTTTTTCTCCTTCTTTTTTTCTTTGGTTTGTGTGAATTAGGCATTGTTTAGAATTGAAGGCGTTCTGGCCCATAACATGAGAGCGTAGTCGGCTTCAGTTCACTGATGCCTTATTTCTTTTTCTTCTTCATCTCTTTAGGTGGGACTGGAGAATCCGTCCGTGCGTTCACTGACGCAGCAGGGCGAATCTCCTCTCTCTCCTTTTTGGTCCCCTCATTTTATAGTGGCAAACCGGCTCCCAGTGACTGTGATATTTTAGGCCTTTATTTTAGGCGTGGAGCTCTGCCATTGGTTGATAATTCTTTTGTGGTTATCTTATTTTTTTTCTTCCCAAGCGGAAGCGATGTGTGGAGCTATGTGCAAACGAAGATTTTTTATTTTGTCTCTCATGGTGGATGCGTTAACATCAGATTGGCTGCCAATTCTCATCATGTTCCCACACTATGCAAAGAAATTTGTTTTCAAATTGTTCACAATCAAACTAATGAAACAGGGCGGGGTTTATTTACTGTTAACGCATAAACAAATTTTGTTTTTGAATGTTTTCTCCTTCTTTAAATCAACATTGAATAAAACTCAGTTTCGGCATAAATCATGCTTTTTTTTGCTTTTTTTTTTTTGCTTTTACAGTATAATTTAAAGTTTTCTGATATGTATCTTATTTGTATTGATCAGACTATTGTTGTCATCCTAATTGTTATTAATGCAACGTTTCGGTCGGATTTTCCTTCGACCTTCATCAAGCATGTCGGTTATTGTTTGGAAAAGAAAAGGTTACTGGCTCCAAAGATAATTTCGAATTTCTGTGAATTAGTCTCAATATTATGGTCATTGTTTCGAATTTGTAAGAAAAAAAATTGGTTGACAAAGAGGAAGCAACTCTACAAAAGATCGAGGAGAGGATTATCTCCCTTCCATCGCCAAAATTTTAAGGGTGTACAATGCTTGTTTTTTCTATAATTAGAGGCTCCCAAATATTACTAAATTCTCCTTTCTTTGCCAAACAATGACCGTCATGCTTGAGGAAGGTCGCAAGAGAGTCCGACCGAAACGTTGCACAAAGAGCACTTAATATGAGAACAATAGTCCGATGAAAACAAATAATTTAAACAAGCAGTCCTCATCTAAAAAATGCAAAAGTTTTCTTATATTGGTTTAATGAGTGCTCGTTCATTACCGATAGTCTGACTCTTCGGCAAATCTTGTTTGCTACCTTGTATATGACGTCACTTTTCAGAGAACAGGCCTGCTTTATATAGATTGTGGTACAATCCGGTTAAAACGTTTAATATATCCTATTTTACGAAATTTAAATGATATGTCAGACTTTCTGGTGAAAACAACGAAAGTGATCCCGAATCTTAACACTCTTTACCATCCTAAGTGAGATACAATGACTATCAGTTTTTTAAAACTTCAAATTTATTCGAGAGACATTATTTCGTCTGCATAAGATTCTCCGATAAAGGCGATGAATCTAGTCGCGAATCTTTACGTTAATCTCTATGTGTTGAATCTAAGTAAGCAAGTGTGTAAAAGCCTGTTAAACCTTTAAATACGTATCTGACTTTAATAACATTTAAACCATATATGTAAAACACAAATTTAGAGAAGTATTTAACGTTTTAGCTTATTCGGGGTATATTATATTATGTTCGAGGTATATTACATTATATTCGGGGTATATTATATTATATTCGGAGTATATTATATGGCGAAACTGTGGGAACAGTATCAATAAAACTAAAAACGAAATGTGTTGTTACGGGCGGCGTGAAAATGTCCATGTTAGTGATCCTCATTTAATCACGACCAACGTTGTCTTCCTACTAGTGCTTTATAAAATAAAATACATGTTAAAATATGCCTCACACAATAACTTAAAAATAGAATTCTTTTCGTTTTCGGATTCAAAACAAAATTAGATTGAGTTCTTTTTCATATAATGAACCTTAATTTAAAAAAAAACATACGAATGATTTTTTTTTTAATTTTTCTCAAGAAAAATCTCATAGTTCTTTATTAATCCCGATCAACCTCTTATCTTTTTATTAGTACCTTATAAAACAAATTAAATATTTAAATTTACCTTATATGTATATATATATATATATATATATATATATATATGTGTGTGTATAGTAAGTTATAAAAATATATATGGCAATTAAACTTAACTGTCATATATATACACACACACACACACACATATATATACATGCCAATTGCTTAATTGTCATATATATTTTTATAACATACTACCTAGCTCTACCTGCGTATTGAGCACTGTTGAAGTAAATACTTAAAGTTTACGCATAAAATTATATTTCCGTATATTAATTTATATGATTAAATAAAGTAGTCACACACACACACACACACACACACACACACACACACACATATATATATATATATATATATATATATATACTACCAGGCCGCCCGGCGTTGTCCGGTCTTAAAATATGCGAATATTATGTTTTTTTTTTAACAGTTCACTTCTTGTGAGTAAGAAAATACTCGAGTTGAGATAGAAACATAAACCTAAAGACAGGGAGCCAAGTATGATTACCATTAGGCCATCTTGACACATTTTTACAAATTGTTTTCCAACCTACTTATTTTTAACATAAAGAGTCTGCCATGTTGTACGACCGCGCATTTGTAAACAGTTGATAAACATAAAAATCAGATCACCCTCCCACATAGCAATATTTCTACTTACGACTGACCGGGTGAAAACCGATTAAAAAGTTTTCCACACGTCTGAATACTCTATATACCGAATTTCAAGTCTGTAAATGAAAAATGCCTTTATTATATAGGTTGAAAAGTGTCCTCACACACATTCTAACTTTTTTAATACACATATATATATGAATATATATATATATATATATATATATATATTACATTTTCACCCCAAACCAGGCACGTTACTACTTTGATGTATGGGGCTACTATTAGGGGCATAAGCTACGGGGGCACTATGTAGAGAGTTGGGTAGCAAGATGTCGGTTCACGTTACACTTGAACTTCTGCATGTCAGTACAGTTGGGGAAGCGGAGACTCGATTCACGTTATACTTGAACTTCTGCATCTCAGTACAGTTGGAGAAGCAGGGACCCGGAAGGGAATTCCAAAGTCTCTCTCTCTCTCTCTCTCTCTCTCTCTCTCTCTCTCTCTCTCTCTCTCTCTCTCTCTCTCTCTCTCTCTCTGTATATATATATATATATATATATATATATATATTGATGAAAACAAAGGGATGTAGTGTTTACACAATGGTAAACTTCAAACTAATATAAATAACAGTATTTATATGTAGAAAATGTAATCCCAACCGAATTAAAAAGGCCTAATACGCAATAGAGAGTAGTGCTTATTATAAGAGAGAAAGAAAATTAAAACTGTAAGTTGAACTTTACGGAGTTTCAAAGAATGTTTTTCTTATTATCCTTCTCATCAGAGGACATAAAG
>NC_136514.1:10996190-11026190 GCF_053919585.1 Euprymna scolopes | reverse complement strand
TCGTAAAATAAACGCTAATGGGTAACAATTGGAAGAAAAACATTGCTCTTGGCCTTGCGTAAGTTACATATGTCTGTTTATTTGTGTGCATGTGGTTATTTAAAAATGCAAGAATACAAGGAATTGCACCGGAAAAATATCCAGTAAATAAAACGTTGTTTAGTAAATAATTATTTTTTTGCTTTTTTTTTTGCTTTTTTGCATTTCCATATACCAAACATGGATATAAATATCACTAAAACATCAGCTTGGTCATAAGCTTCATTTCGGTACCTTACTTGCCTGGGTGGGTTGCCTGAAGGCTGAGATTAACCGCATCACACACACACACACACACACACACACACACACACACACACAGTAAATAAACTTACTAAGGGAGATAATAACTTCCGGTGAATACCGGAAAAATATCCAGTAAATAAAAGGTTGTTTAGAGTTTAGTTATATTATTTGCATTTTATCATTTTTTTTTGCATTTCCATACACCAAACATGGATAACAATATCACTAAAACCTCCGCTGGATCATGAGCTTCATTTCGGTACCTAATTTGCCGGGTTGGATTGCCTGTAGACTGAAACAAACCGCGTTACTCACACGCAAACAGACAGACAGAAAAAATTATAAGTTATAGGTTAAACAATAGTATACTTTGCAGTTTTTGCATATGAATGGATTTAGGTTATGTGCTTACGGATAAGGCTGAGGAGTTATTTGTCTTGGTTCTGATTCTAGTTGATAGCATCCAAGTCATATTTTTTTACTATTGTAATCACTACTATATATTAGGTACAATATAATAATCGACAGAGAATTGGATCCATAATAGTAAATACGAAATCAGCATGAATTAAAATATAATATTTAATCGTATTTAACAAACGGGTAACGCGGGTCGCCTGTTAGTATATATATATATATATATATATATATATATATATATATATATATATATATATATATATATATATATATAGTAAGTTTTAAAATGTATATGGCGATTAAGCTACACTGAATATTCCGCATTTCATCCACTCTAGGATTCTTCGGGCTTATGCGCATACGCCTGAAGAGTCCTAGAGTAGATGAAACGCGGAATATTCAGTATAGCTTAATCGCCATATACATTTTATAACTTATTAACTAGCTCTACCTACGTATTGAGCACTTTTTAAGTAAATACTTAAAGTTTAGGCATAAATCTACACTTTCGTATATTAATTTTATGTGAGTAAATTAAGTAGTTATATATATATACATATATATATATGTATATATATATGTATGTATGTATAATCTGTTATATTTGTATGACGACACATGTTCACATTGCCTATTTTTGACAATATGGAATTAAGACATCAAGAAAGAAAGCTGATACTTAAATAAGTTTGCCTCTCTCAGCGAGGTATTCGATCAGACATGATTGTGGGAAATAATTAAGGGAAATTTAAAAATACTTTCCCATATGTTTCTCATCCAGCCGTTTATTTGTTGTCGCCATGTGATCCGGAAAACATGTACAATAGGCGTGTTTTTCTATGTAAGAAAAAAGTAGCATTCTCTGTCCGTGTTTCTGCTCCGCAAAAGTAGAGGAAGTAGTGATGTTTATTTAAATTCTTTATAAAAGATTTAAAGTCGCATTGAACAAGCATTCTTAATGGCAGTAGATGTACGTAGGTATTATCTGTTTCTTACATTGCTCGTTGAAATTTGCTGCGTTTTTTTTTTTGTTATTTTTTTAATGAATGGAAATCAAATTTAAAGCTTTGTTTGGTTCGTCAGGTGTGAAACTCGCGCACCATTTTTTCCAATGCTAATTGAAAATTCTTCACGTCTTCATGGTTGCTGGGAGTAAAACACACTATCGCTTAACATGTTCCCAAAACAGAAACTCACCTATTTAAAGTTTTAAACAATTCCCCGCCTCTTTGCACTACGTTGCTGCGAGGATACTCTTGCTAAGCTATGAAATAATACTAACGTTCAAATGTTCATGAATATATTTTTACAAAAATGTCACTATTTATCAACGTCCGGAGGTCACTTTAGGATAAGAGTTAATGAGTGACATTGGTGGTAATTGGGTAGAATTTGATTATTTAAGGGGACTGATTTACATGAACTTGTTTGCATTGGAGTAAAGACGACAATGATGTAACCGGCTGGAAAGCAGGACAACTGAATAGAGTTCCACAAGGGGGCAGTTCTAAAAAAGAACATTTTTTCGTGGAATCTGCGATTAGATTTAGACACAGAAGTAAGTGAAAATTGTTGATAGTATTTGTAGTTTGCTAATATTGTTTGTAGTTTGTTAATATTGTTTGTAGTTGGTTAATAGTGTTTGCAATTGGTTAGTAGTGGTTGTAGTTGGTTAATATTGTTTGTAGTTGGTTAATAGTTTTTGTAGTTGGTTAAGAGTTTTTAGTTGGTTAATAGTGGTTGTAGTTGGTTAACAGTGTTTGTAACTGGTTAATAGTCTGTGTAGTTGGTTAATAGTTTTTGTAGTTCGTTAATATGTTTGTAGTTCGTTAATAGTGTTTTTAATTGGTTAATAGTTGTTGGAGTTGATTAATAGTGGTTGTAGTTAGTTAATAGTGTTTGTAGTTGGTTAATAGTGTTTGTAGTTGGTTAATAGAGTTTGTAGTTCGTTAATAGTGGTTGTAGTTAGTTAATAGAGTTTGTAGTTGGAAATTAAATTTTGTAGTCGGTTAATAGTGCTTGTAGTTGGTTAGTAGTTGTTGTAGTTGGTTAATAGTATTGTAGTTGGTTAATAGTGTTTTAGTTGGTTACTAGTGCTTGTAGTTTGGTAAGAGTAATTGTAGTCGATTAATAGTGTCTGTAGTTGGTAAATAGTGGTTGCAGTTGGTTAATAATTGTTGTAATATTAATTACAAATTTTATAAACCAGATTAATTAATACTTATATAATATTTGTATTTTTCATTAGAATACTTATATGCGTTTAGGAATGTAAATATGAAATTTTTGTTTTTTTTATTAGAGATTTACTGTGTATATATATATATATATATATATATATATATATATATATATATATATATATATATATATATACTAGCATTTCAGCCAGTGTTGCCCGGATGTTTGGGGGTGTATGTTGAGCAAAAAAAAGCGGTCAATTTCTTTTAAAATTTGACCCCTATTATGACACCTTAACATTTATTGTTTTGGGCTCAAATAAAGTTATTAAGTTGGATCCCCGTCCAAGGAACCTATATCTAAAATTCTATGTGTTTAGACACAAAATTGGTGAAGGAGTTTGGTAGAGTTCTTAAAGGTCAAATCGTTGAACTTTGACCCCTTAACAGCCAAATCTCTGGCCGAAAACCGATCACAAAGTTTTTTTCCCCAATCTCAGTACCCTGTATATCAAATTTCAGGTCGGTAGACTAAAAATTGACAGAGTTATTGCGTAGGTGAATGTACGCAGACACACACACACAGACAGACACTTTCACTTATATATATATATATATATATACATATATATATATGTATGTATGTGTATATATGTGTGTGTGTGTGTGTGTGTGTGGGTGGGTGTGTGTGTGTGTGTGTATGTGGGTGTGTGGGGGTGTATTCTTTAGAATAGCACACACTCTAACAGTCACGAGGGGAAAACGAATGAATAAATATGCAAAGCAATGGCGGAAAATCTACAAGACCTCAATCTGTAATAGAATATGGATATTAATGTAAGGCAAGATCCAATGTTGCCAAGATTAGCTTCTTTATTTCTAATAGTCACAATAACCGCAACGACTGAAAAGCTATGGCTCTATATTACTTAAAAGTACTTCGTTCAAAGCAACGCTGAGCCTGATCATTCCTAACATGGGTGACCAGTTGTGAATTCCAAATGTTATATGTGCTCTTCGCTTATCTCGGCATTGTTTCAAGTAGCTCCTGAGCCTCCTCATGCCACTGCACCCAAGCAGTGTCGATTCAGGAGAGGTTCGGTTGAGATTGTGCAACCCATACCTCACAATTACACGTGCAGCTACCCTTACATGCGTATCCATTGTCTCTTGAAAGTGGACGAAAGCATCTATTTCGTTCAAACTCCTCGACTTGACGTTCTCAGATAACATGAATTGGAAAAAATACATTGAGGACATTACTGGAAAGAAGGTAAAAAGTTGCTTATTCTATACCTCTATAAGGTCACCACTCGCCCATGTATGGAGTATTGTTACCACATTTGGGCTGGTGCATCTGCTACTAATCCTTAACTCTTAGATTCTTGCCTGTGTTACAAGTATTTTAATACCGACAAAGTTCAAGTCAGTGTACCCCCTCGACATAAATACCCCCAATAAACCTAAAAAGCAGTAAAATCCCACCCCTTCCCAGTCAAGATCCATAGATACCGGAAAACGTCTTACCTTAATAGGTTTTTCCCCCGCAGCCTCAGATTTTGGAATTCCCTTCCGGGTATCTGCCTCCCTGACTGTCTTGATACGCATAAGTCCAAGGGTCTTGCCGCTCAGCTCCCTACATAGTATCACTGCAAATTATGTCCCAGATAGAAGACCTCTATATCAAAGTGACTGTGTTTTTTGTTGGTGTGAATATGTAATGAAAAATTTGTTTGTTTCATATTTTGTAACTTTCAATTTTTGCGTTATTTTATCTATTTGATAAAAAAAAGATTATTATTTACATCCTCATTTGGGGCCAACGTATAAATAGAGGGCATATGCATATATAAAATATAGCCGATCACATACAGCTGTTCCAACATCTACAAATAATCATTGTGACTATATGTAGCAGGTGAGTCAATGCGCTGATTCGATATTGCATATAAAGTTAGGCCATTTTTGTTTCAGAATTTTCAAGATGAGGATTTGTGAACGAACAATATTAATGCAAGATAGTTGTTGCTGATTGATATGATTTCAATTATCGAAATAATATATATATATATATATATATATATATATATATATATATATATATATATATATATATAACGTAAACAAATGCTTTGACACATTATTTAGATTCCTCGGACTACTGTTCTCATCTTGAGCGTCATTTCCAAAACGTGTCGGTCGATGTAACCTCCGACCTTTTCGGTTGTATCTTGTCGCACTCGGTAAAGATCCTCTCGAACACGGATTCCACTCAGATTCCCGAGTTCAATAAGATACAGCTGAAGACATTCGGAAGTTACAACGGCCGAAACGTTGTGAAAATGACACTCAAGATGACAACAATAGTCCGAAGAATGCAGGTAAACTGTGTGAAAACTTTTATGTTGTCTATGTGTATCTACCTTGAAGCGTTGTTGTGGTTCGTTAACTAGAAGGTGACACCTATTTCGAACTGATAAGACAAGTTGCTAAATACAAACACAGTAGTATCTGTACCAAACGTGATGTTTCCTATTTACAATGCCTCCCCACGGGACAGAGTTAGACACCAGGGTCGTTTTTTAACGTGGAGAAAAGGAACAAAAATAAAAATTGTCTCATTCGTGAAGGATTTCTCCTCCACTGACAGAGAACAAGAAATTGAAGTGCAGCATCTGAAGAACAGATACTGCACTTTGATCTTGTCTCGAAGGCAAACGTGATGTTTGTTCAAAAAGAAAGGCTTCCATTTTTTTTTTAACTGAAAATGTTGAAGAGCTACGATATCGTAAGTGGAACAATTAAAATAACAACCTTTTTGCGCCCCAGAATTTATTTTTCTACATAGTCACTGACATTTTTAATGCAGTTTTGCCAACGATGATCGATAGCTGTGCATGGGCGTCCAGGGCGTACTTTGGAAAACGGAAGTCGATCCAAAAGTAAAGTATTTCATCTTTTTTAACTAAAAATGTTGAAGAGCTACGAAGACAGCAGTAGTACTATTAAAACGAGCGACTTTTTAGGCTCCAGAATAAATTTTTCTACATTGTCTCATTCATAATTTTCAATCTTCGCGTAATATTTTCACCATTTAAACTGACGATCATCCCTCTCGTAAACCCTTAACCTCGAGTAGCTTTTGATATTGCTAAGTGATAACTAAGTAAAATTTTATAATGATAATATTTTACAGACGCATATTCTATTATATTTCTATTTTTAGCGCTGATTTTTTGTGGTGGAATTGTCCTTGATGATTCATGAAAAACTACATGAATATCAACTCATATAAATATATATATATAAATATATATATATTTATATATGTGTGTCTATATAAATGTGTGTGTGTGTGTGTGTGTGTGTGTGTGTGTGTGTGTGTGTGTGTGTTGAATAGCACGGAGTGCTCTTATTTAATGAGCGTTTTTTGTAATTTTTCAATTTTTCGAATTGTTGTCGATATTTCTCGGTTGAATCTGTGCAAGAAAGCTGCATAGTTATCCTGGTCTATCTGTTTTTTTTTTCCTTTATTTTTGCAGATGTTTTTGACTAAGTTTCAACTGTCGTCTTCAGACAGTTTTGAGTATTGTTCGTTTAAAATCTGGATGCGTTTGTATGCTTCAGTCAAAATTATATTTAAATTTCTTTAACTAGAGAAGGGCCTCGTGTGTAAAAAAATATACGTTTTTTATAACATATTAAGAACGTGGCTAAAATAAATGTATAATTATTTTAAAGATGTAATTTACAAGTGTGTAGAAGTAACAGTTTTTTATATAATTTATAACTTTACATTACGACGTATATATAGTAGCCTGGGTGCCCGGCGTGCCCGGGTGATTGGAGGTGTGTGTTGAACAAAAAGAAAACATATTGGTAATAGGCAAGAAGGCTTGAATCAATACCGCTGAGGAAAAGAACGTGAAAAAAGTGACGTGTTTGCTGTTGCGTCGATCGCCAAACCGGAAGTGACATAGGTTTAAATTAAGGCTAGTCAATCGAAAAGAGGGTATTACTTAAAAAAATATAGGCGACAAAATCGACCCCTCTCTATAGAATAGTGCCCAGTTTAGGGTGAAGAAATTAACGTTTAGGGTCAATATTTAGATATTTGTTTTCCGATAGATCATGCTTTAAAATATTACCAACGTGAAAATCCATCGCCTCTGTCGAATGTTTTAGGCAGACATGATGATTGCAACGTCTTGTCAGACGAGTGCCACTCCCTCAGACATTTAAAATCCATGAGCCCAAATGTCTGAGGGAGTATCTATACAAATATGATGTTACAGAGTCTTAGTTTTGTACGACAGCTAATTCTCTCTCTCGGTTCAAAATGTTGAGATCCAGCAACAAGCAAGAGCAAGATAGCCAGCAACAAATTAAACTGCAGACCAGCTTAATGCGGGTACTGGTCTTCCGCTTTATGTTTTTTTTTAATCAGAGATTTGCTTCTCCTAGAAAGATTGCCTTCACCACGGCTTACGGGAGCCCTCTCTACCCCAATACACATATACACACACAAATATACACGACAGACATACGTACATACATACATACATACATACATACATTTAAACGGACAGGTGAGATTTATATAATAGATGACCCATATATATATATATATATATATATATATATATATATATATATATATATATATATATATATATTGGATGGTTACGTACCTAGGCACTTCAAAATATTATAACTACTTTCAAAGTTTACATTGTTTATTTGTGGTTGTTTAGTTTTTATATAGACAGATTCCTTCCATAGCCAGCAGTTTAAATGGTTTAGAAGCTTTCCATTTTCTCTGATTATCAGCAAAATTACAGGTCTGAGGAAAAGATATATTCTTTAAAACTCCATGGAATAAGGATATAATTATCATTATTTTGTATCCCTTGTTCGAATAATACAGATTGTAAACGAAAATTTGAAAAATTTTAAGTTCCATTTATATACCCATATTCTATCTCTCGACTATTGAGCATTTGTATCTGGTACCTTATTTACTCTCTCGCCTTTTCTCTCTGGTACCTTATTTACTCTATCTATCTCTCGACTATTGAGCATTTCTATCTGGTACCTTATTTACTCTCTCGCCTCCTATAAATATTAGTATTAACATTTATATAACCAGTTTAGTCTAAACTTCAAAGTTTAGACTAAACTGGTTGTCTAGCCGCACTGATGAGCTGTGAAACAGCGAAACAGTACTGTATGTGGATGACTATATATATATATATATATATATATATATAAAGCGAGAGAGAGAGACAGAGAAAGAGAAAAAGAGGGAAAGAAAAGGCGAGAGAGTAAATAAGGTCCTTGGCCTTCGGACTGGGATCAAAGTGTGGTATCTGTTCTGATTCTGCACTTGGGTCATTGGAGGAGTGACCCTTTATACAGGGACAATTACTATTTTTTTGTAGACTGCCAGAGTGTCCGTTTTTGCCTTTCTATTAGGGGAAGATGCTTTCCGTCCACATTAAAAACGACGTTGTGTCACATTTTGCTTTCGTGGGAAGGCAAATAAATACCAATAGAGAAAAGGATTTTTAATATTAATATCAATACAAAAACAATATATAAGAGCATAGATAAAGCAATGTCCTAAACTACCGGCCATTTTCAATTTTTCTAAGTTTGAAACATCTATTAATCGATGTAAAATTCACAAAGTGATTTCATTATTTTGTCCAAATCATATATATATATATATATATATATATATATATATATATATATATATATATATATATAATGTTTTTGTAAACAGTAATCTACGGACACGCGTGTTTCGGAGCCCTACTCCCCATCAGCGTAGTACTTTTGTGGTCATAATATCGAGTTTTGAAATTTAAGGAAGTCATACCTACGTAATATTTCTTGTTATTCGGGTTTTCTTTCGCAAATATTGTGGCCTGGTAAAGTACGCTTTAAGTTAGACATTTATTTTGAAGTGGGCAAAGTGTGCGGTGTCTACAGCTGCATTTATTTTGTCCGTTAATAGTATTGTCCGGGGTTGGTTTATTATTATTATTATTATTATTATTATTATTGTTATTATTGTTATTATTATTATTTCGGCTAGTGTTGGTTTTATTTTTATCATGGTGTCTGCTTTTTTATTGTTTATTTTGTTGTTGTTTGCATTGTTTTTATTTAATATGTTGTTATTATGTGCTTTAATTATCATCTCTAAATTTTCGCAACAACTGTAGGATATCTTTAAGGTATTTTTATTGAAAATTTTGTGTAAGTGGTTGGTTGCGGGGAAGTGTGTTTCAATAAGATCTAGAAGTTTCTTACCGAGTTTTGTTTTAAACATTTGATTGGATGGGGCCGTATACCAAATTGTAGTTGTCGTTTTTATATGCGTATCTTCTATTGAGATTTTAGTTAGCCAATCAGCTTTCTAGTATCCACCGCGCCATTCAACCACAGAATTCGCGCATAAGCATGAAAGTCCTAGAGTGGATGAAACGCGGAATATTCAGTGTAGCTTAATCGCCATATACATTTTATAACTTACTAACTAGCTCTACCTATGTATTGAGCACTTTTGAAGTAAATACTTAAAGTTTACGCATAAGTCTATACTTTCGTATATTAATTTTATGTGAGTAAATTAAGTAGTTATATATATATATATATATATATATGTGTGTGTGTGTGTGTGTGTGTGTGTGTGCGTGTGTGTGTGTGCGCGAGAATATAAAACGTTATTCCATTTAGATTTTGTGAACTCGTCACACATTCTTTTATTTAAGTAACATTTCAAAACGTAAACAGCTAACAATCTTCACCATTTCAATCTCCACATGACGTTTTCTTTTTTGACAGATGAATTCTGTGACACACCTTTTGCATACAGGAGAATAGTCTTTGAATTCTCATGCATATACATGTATATATATATACATGTATAAACAAATACACATATATGTATATAAAAATATATATATATAGACATGCATATATATATATAGTGTATTTTGTTTTTTTAATACCATTGATTTGAATTGTAAAATAACTTGCGTGAGGTGCATCCTGTCAACTGAGATTAGTTCGCTATGCTTTATGAAAGAATATGTGGAATAAAGAAATGTTTGTATTCGACATAATCCCCAAGCTATTAAAAGTTTTAAAAAATATAATGTAACAAAAAGTGAATGACGTTAAAAAGTCTCTGTTTGCATAGCCGAATCTAAATATAAGGTGCTAGCCGGAAGCGTAGGATAAAAGGAAAAATTGCAACCACTGGTTGGTACTTTGCAGGGCAATGGTGAAAAGACTATTATGTATGACAATACTAAGACTTTTTCTCATACTTTGTATTATTTAGTTTATACAAACTTCTGTTATACATATATACATATATATACATACATATATATATATATATATATATATATATATATATATATATACTTCAGAATTAAGTTATTTAACAATCAGCTGGTATAGAAACCTGTGATTATAATATTTACAAACTATTACTGGCACTAATATTCTATAAGTATTACCCCATCTAAATAAGAATTTCTCGATATACAATATAGAGCAAATAAATTAAATTATAGTGATTCAATGAATTTCAAAAAACGTTTTTGACGTAAAATGTTATAGCTCATATCAAAAAATTTGATTATGCTAAGCAAGACAAAGAATACTTTAGAAATGTTATCTCCTTACTCTATATTAATCAGAAGTCAATCAATTATGTTTTACTTTGATTTTCCATGTCTCACTGACTTTACAAAATAGGGTGCATACCTTTATAAATATTTGCAAATATTTTCTCTCCTCTGATGAGATGGTAGACATCGAAACCCTATAGGTTAAGGAGATTACATTTCTAAAGTATTCTTTGTCTTGCTTAGAATAATAAAAATCTTTGATATGAAACTCAAACATTTTACTTCTAAGAAGGTTTTTTGAAATTCATTGAATCACTATAATTTAATATATATATATTTATGTATGTATATATATGTATATATATATATATATATATATATATATATATTACGGCAGTGTAGCTTAGTTTCCTAGAAGTACATCAAGTGAAACAACATGTATCTACCAAAAAAACCCAAAAAGTGCTCAATGAGTAAACAGAGCAGGTATATTTAATTTATTTATACAAACATTGATAACTACATATGTGCATATATGTTTCTGTAATCGCCCATTATTGGGGAGACTCCGTCTTCAATCTAAGAATTTCCGTCAAATTTTTCTCAATACACAATGCAACAGCAGCTATCTCTTCGAACTCAACAGGTAAGCTTCTAAGTACAAACACATTAGTATCAACACCAAATGCAATGTATGTTCAAAAAGTAAAGTCTTCTGTTTTTAATTCAAAATGTTGAAGAGCTACGATCCCGGAAGTGGAACTATTAAAACAGGCGACCTTTTGTGTTCTAGAATATTTTTGTTTTACATCGTCCCCACTATTTTTAATGCACTTTTGCCAGCGATGAACGATGTCTGTGCATGGGCGTGTACATCTATAGGCTGGCCATTGATGTGTGACCGACCCACGTATTACACTAAGTGTCTTGGAAACGGTCCGCGTAGGAAGATTTGTCGATTAGACGTCTTTCTGTCTAGGTAAGATTAAAGGCATACCTGCAATGTTGGATGTGGCTGTCTCGTTCTTTTCCCAGAATGACGTCTTCTTCCTTGAGGGTTTGACATGGTTGGAATCTTGTTCTCCAGGTTTGCTTCGTTTATTAATGTAGGCATTTAAGACAGACGCAAAAAACGACGCACGACACAATGGTGTTATATGAGGAATACAATTAATAATTTATTTTTTACAAGAAAATATTACAATAGTTTTATAAAAATAATTTACAAGTGATACTTAACTTTCACAATTAAAACTAGCTAAGCTTACCTAATGCTGAGAAAGGGGGTGTCGCCCTCCTCTCATTGACGGTGTAACAAAAATATACGTCTTACCCTGTGCTGTCCGGATGAAAAAAAAAGAGCGAGAAAAAAAAGGAATTGTGGGATTGCATTCTGGTTGCTTGTGTATCCCTCCGCCTATAGCCAAATCACCTTCTGGCCATGCAGGATAGTGGTGTTAACAACTACCATAAGCGGGGCACTAAGATATAGTGCCACCGGCGTCCATAGCGCGTTTAGTAATGCAAGTGTCGTCCCAAAATAACGTCTCCTACTTTTTTAATTAAAAATGGTGAAGAGCTACGATGACAGCAGCGGTATCGTTGAAACGAGCCAATGTTGTGTCGCAATAATTTATTTTTCTGCATAATCATCAGCATTCTCGATACAGTTTTGTAAGAAATTAAATGAAGCATTTCTGCTTCTGACGCATGTCTTTGACAGAAGTTGTTTTCTTCGAGTCTCACACTATCAATATCTGCAACGGAGAGATGAAACTTCCAGATCAGGTATGCATTAGTTCAGTCATCATAATAATGCAATTAGCAATCTTCTCCTATCAATTCGAGCAGAATAAAAAATTGGCGGATATATAATATAATATGGATATATAATAATATTTATTGATAAATAAGATTACACATTAAAAATATGAATTGATATAACGTTCTTAAAATTTTGGCTAGAATTCGCGACGTAACGGATAAAATACTAGGTTACGTAAGTCACTCATTTATAAGTACGGGCGATGCAAAAAGTACATTCGCGTATTACTTAAGACTTCTACCTTGTTGTGGCTGACGGAACGAGAGCATGTTACTCCCATCGATTAAATAAAGAGTTCCGTCCCTTTAATTTTTTAAGGTCCCTATTTGAGCGATCACAAGTTTCGGGGGTTTCTTTTAGGAACTCCAATATGGGCGACATATTTTGGAATTAACCGATTTTAGGGAAATATTTTCAGTGAAAATGTTTTTATGTTTATAATTAAATTTGAGAAAACGAGGGACATGTTATACAAAGACAAGCAAAATAATGAGTTTAGAAACATACCGTCACAAAATTTTATATATGTTTAAAATGTTTACAGCAACAGGAAAAACAGAGAATGTTCTTGAATATTTTAATATCATTGTAAAACATGTGGGGAATCGTTAGCTGAGATATGGAAGCAGTCAAAGTCGATAATTAATACCCGGGCGTTACACTGGTCTGAAAATCGTCATCTGAAATTCCTCGCTCAATTATACAGATTACATTTCATTAAAACGTGTTAATAAGAGTCAATGTTCACTTGTTTTTATATTAGAAAAAAAGTTTAATGACAAAGGTTGGGAATATTTCAACAAGTTTATCCAAATTGCCAGACGATAATGAAACAGTTAAATGTGTCTATGTTCTGTTATGCGTGATTTGAGATATAGTAGCAGGCACAAGACTCAACAAGAGGGGGAGGCGTGGCGACGTAGATCTGTGGACTTTCGCCAAACTTATTATTGAAGAAAAGCAAATTCAGAAGAGGAACGTCAGCAACCGTCGGTGGTCTTTGCTTGAAAAAAGGCCGAATAAATTCTTCTAAACAGAAAAATTTCTTTTGGAATTTTTTTGGAATCGAATTCCATGCCCCCCCTTTTCAAGGATATTTATGTTCTTTACATAAAAATGACCTTGTGTCTAACTTTACCCTACTGGGAAGGCAAATTTATAGAAACACAATGGCCTGTATTCTCTTGCTATTTTCTTTCTTTTTCTTTTTGTTTTTTTTTACTCATTATACTATAAAGATTTGTTTGAATACAGGTTATCAAATCGAAACCCCTGTCTATACAATTCAAATAAAACTTACGACAAAAGAAAAGGAAAACCAGCGAAAGAAATTCGCTTCCAACAGAAAGTTTCTATTGCAGACATCTTTGGTGTCGTGTTTACGTAATACGTCCAAACAATGGTACGTTTCTTGAAACCACACGGAATAGGGGGGGGGGGAGGAAGAGACGAAAATCTTCTTTTGCAAAGATTTAAATGTCGGACAATAATGACCTGTCTTTTTTATCCATCGGACGTCTTTGTATAGGCGACAATCTGTCACAATAGGCGTACGAGGTCAGTTGACGCAGAGGATCTCAAATTAACATAACCAACGTGTTCTTACTGTGAATATCTAGTTTTACTTGACATCATTTAAAAGACATTCGTCAGAGTCTATCTAAAGTGTGCTTAAACGACGCCCTCCCCGCAGATTTTTATTTCAACCGTTCTAGACGAGTAGGAGGGCGATTGGTCTTACGACGCGGAACCACCTCTACTACTACTACTACTACGACGACGACGACGATGACGACGACGACGAACACGCCACACCTGGAACAGTTATGAATTGAATTGGCGCAACTAGCGCCCCTCTATCGCAAATATTTTTTTTGGAGCCTGCTCTCGGCTTTTCAAGCAAGCAGGACGTCGTTTAGATTTCATAATATTTTAAATATAAGCATTTGTTTGAAGAAGATTTTAATCATACGCTTATTTTAATTCCTGCAATTTTCGTATTTTTTATTACAAAACCATTCTTAAAGATTAAAACAATGATTCAGCTGCCATCAGTTAGAATCGAAACCAAAATATTAAGCTTATTTAGCTAGATAGATAAGAAAGATTTACAAGTAACCAACTTCAAGTTGTGAATGGATTTGCGCATGCGCAAAAGTAATAGAAATATATCGGCAAGATAAACTAAACATTTTGTCGTTCAACTTGCCAACATATTTCTGTGGGCGTTATTTATCCACCCAAAGAAAGATTTTTTTCATTATAAACAATTCTTGGTGTATGATTGCTATTTCTTGTTATTTTCGGTGTTACGCGACCAGTAGTTTATTAGGTTACCGGTCAATTTTTTCACGCAAATACATACATACATAAATCTAATGTTTTATTTGTAAATTTATATAGAAAAGAACACATATTTTTGAATTTCGGATTAAAATCCAAGTAAATCCTTAAATTCTAACAGGAATGTTAAAGTTAAGAAGAAAATATAATGATTTTTTTTAAATATTTATTAAAAGAAAATCATCTTTGTTTCCAAATCATTCGTCTTCTATTAGGCATGGAAGCAATTTGTGTGTATTTTTCGTTTTTGTTTTTTGGGGTTTTTTTTTTTTTTTTTCATTTCCTTTCGTTTTTTTTTTTTTCATTTCCTTTCGTTTTTTTTTTTTTTTTTCATTTCCTTTTCGTTTTTTTTTGTCATATGATCTTCAATGGTAATTCAACATGATTAAGTATGACTCGAGTGAAATGAATTTTACTACAGTAGAATCCGGAATACGGCATTAAAAGTTAGTAACAAAATACAGTACAGTATATAACACACATGTATATAATAAAAATAACATTATAAATAACACCGTAAGGCGGGAAAAATGCCGTAACCAGGGTACGGAAAATCATGGTATTCCACATCGTAATACGAAAATCGTATCCTAGGGTCACCGTATCCCGGGGTTCTACTGCGGGTTTTTTTTTCCTCAATTAAAACGTTTTATTAATTTTAATTGGAATCAAGAAAGATATTTACACTTTGACAATTAGTAAGATATTTAAAGTAAAACGGCGTTACAGGAAATGTATTGTAGTTGTGACTACTAAGGAGTTTATATAAAACGAGTATAATCTTAAGATTTCTTAGGAGTTTCCACTTCCACCAATTTTGACGGCCTTGAGTCTTCTTTGTTGAAATGAATTTCATATTTTAGCGAATAAATCTTTAAAGTGTAGTACCTGTTCTCTTCTGGGTCAGTGAAGGAGAAATATTTCTAAGATTAAAGCAATTTTATTTTTGTCCCAGTCCAGAGCGGCTCGTTTTGAAGAGCTAGGTTTTCAACAGATTAGAAATTATTTCTATCGCTTGACTCGATGGAAGGCGAATACATATGAACGCATAGAACTTTCTTTCCTTTGATTTGGTTTTGCCGGCGGAACAGAATCTGGATCTTATTTATAGCCCTTATTTATTGCGTCGCTACGGGGGCAGAGTGAAACACTAGGTTCTTTTATAATGTTCCTCTTTAAGTGTCTCTCCACGAGGGTAGATTTAGACGCAAGGTCGATTTTTAATGTGGGAAAAATCCAGTTCCCCAAAGGGGGAGGCACTCTGAATATGAACACAAAAAATTGTCTCAGTCATGAAAGATTTCTCCTCCACTGACTGAGGACAGAAAAGGTGAATAGTAGCATCAGAACATGTACTACACTGTAATCTTGGCCCGAAGGGCAATGTTACTAAATCCGGCTTCCCACGATAAAGAACTCTTGATTGGGACAAAATTGTAATTTTATCAGTATAGAAAAAAATATTTTTTGCTGGCGTAGATTAAGTATAGTATCAAAACAGATACTACATTTTGATCCCAGTAAAAATGCAACTTTTGTAATGGTAGTACTTTGCTATAAATAATTCATATAATATTTATATAATAATATATATTATATATAGCCTATAATTTATATAATATATAATACTAGCAAAAGTACCCGTCGTTGACTGGGTTCAACAACAGCCTACATAAAATGGACTCTGATTTATGAAAGTATGATAGGTTATGAAAAGGAAGGGCTGTAAAGCTTCGAATTCGGGGGTATTAAAACCAAAGCAAAATATGATGAAAGTAAAAATATACTAGATAAACACCATAATTTATTACACCATACCTGTTTACACTGAAACACTTATCACAATATTCTGTTGATCTATATTAAAAAACCTTGTTAAACTTTGTGACATATTTCTATTCTATGGTGGTCAAGCGCGAACGAACACTCCATAATTTTATTATACCATATTTCTTCAAACTGAAACATAATTATCAAAGTATACTTACACAGATAGATATGAAAAGTCTTTATTAAAGTTTGTGCCCATTTCCATTCTATGGAGGCCAGGCGCGAATGCAGGCCCCAGAATTTTATTATATCATCCCTATTTAAGTTAAAACATACTTATCAAAGTATTCTTATGTACATCAATATCAAAAACACTTGTAAACGTTTTTTTTTTAATTTTTTATTTCCATACTTTGTGTACCAGGCGCGAACGCAGACCCCACCATTTTAATGAACCACCGTTCTGCCAGATCAAACATACCCATTCCTGTGTCTCGATAGATCTTCTATCATTATATGTACTCAGGTTTTTTTAAATAGTCAACCATATAGAAGCCTATTCGTGACCAGACACACACACACACACATACACACAGACATTCAGCTTTATATTATATATTTATATAATATAAATAGTAAGTTTTTATTATTTTTAGTACTTTGCTATAAATAAAATCTATTTCAAACAATACGTTTATATAATTACTCAAACACATATCGCTGCTTCTGTCACAGGGTATAGTTGTGAATTCATTACACTGCATCGCTACAAGGTTTTAATACATCATAAGTTCCATAGTGTATTTATTCATTTATTTGCGGGCTGTTATCCTGATTTTCGTTATGGTTCTATTTTCCCCACGTTTCGGCCAACTCATCTTCTGGCCTTCTTCAGGTGATCCACCGCGACGTGATAGAAATGTTGAATTTCGTAACTGCCTTCCATAGTTGTTGTTGTACAGTGGATAAAGCCGTTGAATGTCTACAGTTCCAGGTGATCATACAATGAAGATAGCGGTTTCAATCCTACTCAAAGCGGGCCAGATGGTTAGTTGGCCAAAATGTGGTGAGACAACAACAACTATGGAAGGCAGTAATTACTGGTGATACAGTTACGAGACTCAGCATTCCTATCCTGTCGCGGTTAATCACCTGAAAAGGGCCAGAGGATGAGTTGGCCGAAACGTGGTGAAACAACAACAACAACAACAACTATGAAGGTGAGGATAACAGTCCCCAAATAAATAAATAAATACACAAATTACTCATCTCAATGGATTTCAATAAAATATATAAGTCCCATAGTATTTGAACATATCTATATCTATCTCTATACTTATTACTTGTTTATGTTTTTACTTATTATTGCATATATTATCTATTGTTTATAATTACTGCTTCCCATATTGTATTGAATTCTATACTAGGTCTACTTAGCAGTTGGTTATTCCCCAGCATATGTGCTGCTTCTTTCAGTCGTCTTACTCTCCACCATTCCTCTCTGTCTATAATTTTTACTTCGGTAGATTATAGAGATTATAAACAATAGATAATATATACAAGTAAAAAAAAAACATTAATATATACAAGTAATAAGTGTAGAAATAGATATATATTAATATATAGTAATAATTAGTAATAAATGGTGATAGTTACAACTAGAAATAAAAAGTAGGTTTTAGGCTCCTAAAAAAATTCGTACTAGAATTGTCCGCAAGGACCCGTGGCGCAGTGGTTAGAGTACTGGGAAAAATCAATTGTAAAAGTGATATTCTGATGAAGGTTTAAGGTTCAATCCTCAGTGTGGGCAACCGAAATATACATTTGCGAATTACATATGACCTCTATCCAGTCATGTCTGACGGAACAAGAGCACGCTACCCCCCGTGATGTAAATAAAGGCTTCCGCTCGAAATTTCGTCCGAATTCCCGAGTTCGACAGAAACATTCCCGAGTTCGACAAGATACACCTGAAGAAGGTCGAGGGTTATACCGATCGAAACGTTGTGAAAATCACACTCAAAATGAGAACAGTCGTCCGATGAATGATACTACATACAAAATTAAGACTGTTTTCTTATCGGATATTTTGTTAAAAAACATTATGTAAAAATATGTTGCTAAAAATAATAAAAAATATAATAAAAATAAAACTATGCAATACAATATGGAAAAAGCTAATGCACTTATATATTAATATACATCCTAGGTGTCAAACATTACGCTAAAACAGCGTAGTTTAATTTTTTTATATTAGTTTGGTGCAAAAACAATATGGTTTTCTCTCATTTGAATGAATTCATTGTGATATATATAGTCATGTTATATATCATTTTGAAGCACGTTTTACGCTCTATCGATTCATTTTATTCGTTGCCGTTCTGAATCTCCTTATTCATTTTCTTTGCAGGCTTTTCGACAGCATGTACAAAATTCAAATCCGCGCGATTTTCTCGTTCCAGTTCAAACTAGGCCGAAAAGCTTCCAAGACAGCTCGTGATATCAATGATGCGTTTGGTCCAGGAACCAAAACGAACGTGTGGCACAACGGTTGTTTCAGAAATTTCACAATGGTGACGAGAGCCTCAAAGATGAAGACGGTCGCGGCCAGCCGATTGCAATTGATAACAAACATTTGAAAGCCTTAATTGAAGCCATCCCCTCAAAACTACACGAGAAGTTGCTGTTGAACTCGAGGTCGACAACTCAACAGTCGTTCGCCATTTAAACAAAATAGGAAAGTCAAAAAAGTTGGATAAATAGATGCC
The DNA here is from genome assembly GCF_053919585.1 of Euprymna scolopes. Lineage (NCBI taxonomy): Eukaryota > Metazoa > Mollusca > Cephalopoda > Sepiida > Sepiolidae > Euprymna > Euprymna scolopes. Next base: position 11,006,947 of record NC_136514.1, on the reverse strand, counting down.
GTATGAATTGAACGATAATCAAAAAATCGTCGTTTTTAGGTGTCATCTACGCGAACACTTCGCAATAAAAACGATCCATTTCTCGATCTGATCGTAACCTTTGATGAGAAGTGGATAATCTACGACAATCGGCGACTTTCAGCACAATAGTTAAATCCTGGAGTAGCTCCACAACACTTTCAGACGCCGGAATTGCACCGAAAAATGTTATGGTAATTGTTTTGTGATCTGCAGCCGATTTCATCCATCACAGCTTCTTGAATCCGAGCGAAAGGATTACGGAGAAGTGCTGCTGACAAATTGACGAACTGCACCAGAAGCTCCAACGTATGTACCCGCGATTGGTCAGTATGAAGGGACCAATCCCCCTCATGCTGCTCAACTGACCCTGCAGAAGCTGAATGCATTAGGGTACGAGACTCATCCGCCATATTCACCGGACCTCTCACCCACCGATTATCACTTTTTCAAGCATCTCGACAGCTTCCTGCGAGAAAAATGCTTTAAAAGCCGAGATGATACCGAACCAGGCTTCAATGACTTCATCACTTCCAAAACTCAGGATTTTTATACTACTGGAATAAATAAACTTGTTTCGATTATAAAAATTTCTTATGAAAGGTGTTATGATCTTTTGAAGTTGAACGTCAAAAAACATCATTATTGCGCCAACTTAATGAATAATGTCTGATGCGTGATGTTGTTTTATTAATAAGAATTAAATAGCTTGAACTCTTGTTTGTTCAATATCGGCCGTAAAAAATATCGACACTAAAGTGTTTGTTTACAACTATATACGGGGTACCTTAAAAAAATTTCCAGACATGTTATATGCGCATTTAAAATCGTCGTAGACTCTTGAAAGTTTAATATGTTATTGCTCTACATCTTACGAGCTCTCTAGCCTATTTTTATGAGTTCAGTTTCAAATAAACAACTTTGGCAGGAAATAGCTATCGATTGTAGCTATTAGTTTAGTATTGAAACATTAGTCGGGAGGTGACGATGGTTCAGTGGATAACGACACGGACTGACGACCTGAGTGTCTACGTTCGAATCCAGTTCGTCCCACGAAAACCAGCTTCACTTACGAAGTTGGTAACCTTCGCATGATGTCTGCCGTTGAGTACCTGTCTTTCTACAAATAATTTTTACTAAAAAAATTATCGGGGAAACCAGTCTCAACAATAGAATGTTGGGGGTCTTATGATAATGATAAAATTGTGTAGTTTTCAGAAGAGATGAGTGGAAATTATAATGTATAAAATTCAGATGTGCATATATGGAATCCATGTATGAAAAATTAATACATTATATTTGCATTCCTTTTAAAACTGTTACGCTAGAATAATTTCACTTCATATAATTGTGAATAGAGAAAGAAAGACGTAATTCTGTGTAACGTAGGTTATATTGACACATCTGTGGTAGTTGTGAGATTGGCCAAGCAGAACACAAACACCGCGAGATAGGAAGGGCGCTTCAAGTATCTCGTCAGCTAACCGATCGCGCTACTTATTGATGTAGCACGTCACTTTTACTGACCTGAAAGTACACTCCCAAATTGCTATTGAATGTAAGCAATAAAAAAATTTAAATTTAAAATAAAGTCGTTTGTTTATGTTTTCTTCAATCCTTAAATAAAATGACGGTAGGATTGCGATTAATAATTTAAATTAATTCAATGATTCAGTCTCATACTGGATGTTGGATTGACATTTAGAATGATGTAATCTGTCCTTTTTTTTTTTTTTTTTGCTGTATCTTCCAAGACGATATGCCTTCATTTTTTTGTTTGTTTGTTTTTTACAAAGGATTCACCACTGATCAAAACCCAGAGGCCACTCGTTGATAACAGTTAATGAATGTACAGTGGTCAGAGTGAACATGTCGTACTAATCGTTAGTCGTGGAAATTTGGTAAATTGGATTACTTAAGGGATGGTTCATTAAGAATTTGTTTAAGTTGGACTTGAAGAGAAGCATATTGTAGTTAATTGAAAAGCAGGAAAACGGTAGAGAGTTTCACAGGCGTGCAGTTCTAAGAAAGAAACTTTGTTCATGGAATCTACGTTTAGGTTTAGGCACAGATAAACAGTGGGGGAAATTATTGATAGTGGTTTTAGATAGACGAGTGCTTTTCGTGAAAGTTAGAACAGGGGGACCATAGATTGAAAGTAACGATAATGCAGAGACAGGCCCCGCAGACCTCTTACGAAAAGATGTAGCAGAGAAGAGAAAAGGACATCCCTTACTAGGTTACGAAGTCTATTTTGAACTCTGTCAGGGTTGAATAAGGTCTTTCTAGCAGCTCCTGTCCAGATGTGGCAAGAGTATTCCATTATCGAACCTACTTGGCTCTTATACAGGTAGGGAATTGCATCAGCAGTGAAATATCTACTGAAGTTGTAGAACAATCTCACCATTTTTCCAGCAGGGTTGGCAACAGATTTGATTATGTGCTCCGTCTCAGATCGGGAGTAAAGGTGAAACCTAGAAGCTTGCCAAAACATGTCTTCAATTGAGCTGCTAACTTTAACATGATCAGCTTCACCTCCAATGTAAACAAATATTTATTAAGTCGTCCTCTTAAATGATCAAATTGTGTTTCTCATAGCGTGATTTATCATCCAGCTAATAATCTTATTAGTAATTATCCTCGAGTGGCTTTTGTTATTAGTGCTACTTATTATCATAAAAGTAGTTGTAATTGAGAAAATTCTGTAAAATAAAATGTTTCAATTTTTACTATAGGCGATAATAAGCAAGAATAGCATACCATAATACATCAACTGCTACGACGTGTCAACGAACCAACATGATTTAGCTGTCTCTGCGATGACCTGCTGTAAAAGTCTGGCTACATTATGTAGCCAGACTTTGTGGAAGCATCCTGTAGATTATGTAGCCAGACTTTGTGGGCACCCTGTATATATATATATATATATATATATATATATATATATATATATATATATATATATATATATATATACGCACACACACGTGGTGTGTGTGTGTGTGTGTATACAGGGTGCCCATAAAGTCTGGCTACATAATCTACAAGATGCTTCCACAAAGTCTGGCTACATAATGTAGCCAGACTTTGTGGACACCCTGTATTTGCATGATAACCATTATTTTAAGTATGTATACACCTTAATCTAATTCTTTCGTTGTGTCTTAATATGCATTGACAATGTATCTTTGACCCATAGTTCAAACAAATACAAATTAATAAAAAGTTACTTAATGTCGGCTGTTACATATCTTGTACTTTATACTATGGGTACTTGTCTTTATCTATTTTCAAGTTAGAAAGTAGGATAACTTTATTAAAGTAGATACTTAATGCGTAAAGTTTATATATTTATATTTATATTGGTTAGAGACATTATATATAGATTATATCTATATTTAATATTAAACCTATATTGAATAAATAATTAATGCGACATATAAATATCTGTGCGTGATGTTGCCAAGCTTACCAAGACACTGATTCTGGTTCGCGACGACATTCTAATTATAATGCTCAAAGAGCTTCAACCAATACTAGCCCCATATTTTCAAAGCTATTTAAACGTTATCTAAGAGGGAAATGAATGCCAGCACATTGGAAAACCTCATCAGTCTACTTCGTATTTAAAAATTCAGGACATTGTCATCCTCCTCCAAGTACAGACCAATCAGTATCCTATGCGTCATGAGTAAGTTGCTGGAATATGTGTTAAATAGAGAAATGGCCTACCACCTCTAGGAAAAAATAATCTTCTCAGTGACATGCAATGTGGTTTTCGTTCTGCTAGATCTTTAGCTGATGTGTTAACTTTAATATCACTCAGGATTAGCAAATCTCTTGATGTGGGCTTCGTTTCTAAAGTAATTACTCTTGACATATCAAAGGCTTTGATATAATGTCCAGCTAGATAATTATTAAAAATGTCCTCTCAATTATTAAACCCTTTCTATCTGATAGTTTTATAAAGATAGTGGTTGATGGACAAAAATCAGAAGCTCATAGTATTAACGCTGGCGTCCCTCTGGGTTCCATCCAATTCCTAATGAACCGCCCCCTAATTAAACACTTCATAAAATATCCTCACTAACGTGATGTACTTACAATAACCCTTATCCCTGAGTGGCTTCCGGGCCTTGATAAGTGGTGATCACTGTGTAAAAAAAAAAAAATCCTAGGTATAGCTCTCTTTCTGATCTTCATAAACGTTCTTCCAAATCACATGCTAAGATCATTAGTAGATATTCATGCAGGCGGCACTACCATCTACGGCAAATTTAAATGCAAGAAATTATCAAGATCTCTCGGATTCTTTCTCTTTTGATTTTGAGGCGTGGAGCAATGGGGAAAAGGTGGCTGGTTAATTTTAATGCCTCTAAAACGAAGATTCTTTCCGTTATCAACGCTCTGATCAACGCATGGTCCCAATTGAAATTAATGGCTCACCTCTTGGGAAGGCACTATGCTTTGACAATCTACTGAGTGTGACCTTTACTTCTGATCTGAAATGCAACACATGCATCAAATCCGTTGCCAAGGTCACCAGAAGAATAGCAGGGGCATGCTACCGCTCTAGTAGATATTTCGTAGTTGATGTAATCCTTCACCTGTATAAGAGTCAAGTATGACCTAGTATGGAGTACTGTTGCCACATCTGTGCAGGAGCTACTCATACCACTCTGTGCTGTCTTGACAGACTTCATATCCGGCTTTTAAACCTAGTAGGTGATACCTTTTTCTCTTCATTGCAACCTCTTTCTCACAGAGGATACATTGCTAGATTGGCTCTGCTCTTTCATATCAAGTACTGGTTTGAGTTGAAACTTATGGTACGTATCCAGAAGAACGTCTTGCTTCCCAACTTCCTACATAATATACCATTATATTCAAATTGTTGTCCCTTACGTTCCAGTAGCACTGTGTCTTGTTTGGAGCGAGATAACAGTAAAAAAAAATAGTGATCGGAGATGAATACTTAAAATCTAGAAAAAAAAACTAACTAGCTATCATTCAGCATCTAGGACTGATAATGTATTATTTAACCCCCTACCAGATCCCTTTGGGCTCTTTGGTCGATCTCACTCAGAGACTAGTCTCCTCGTTATTATCATTCAGACAGTCTTTTTCACTGTCTCTCACCTTGACCATTTTTCCCACCGTCTATCAGATGTGTTCTTTTCCACGGAATCATGAATACCTGTCTATTTCTAAACTTACTTTCACCTGAACCTAAACATGTCACTCTACATTCTCCTTTGGCCATTATTTGTTAAATATTTACTCCGTCGTCGTTATGTGTGTGAAAAGAAAATAATCAGCTAGTCTTATGCTAATATTCATTTTCGAGATGGCCAAAATTCAAATTACGCGATTTCCTTGGATTTTACTTGTGCAAATGGAAATTTAATTAACTTTCTTGGATTTACTTTTTTGGATTTTACTGTCATTGGATACTTTACCTTTCACCAGTTTATCCATTCACGTGTAATCACCTTTTTCTTCACCATATTCCCTCTGCTTCACTTTTTGTTATCAAGTAAGATCTTTGACTTACTTGCAGTTTCATCAAATACTTTTGTATGCAAAATCCGATTCTGTATTCTGTTAATTCCTATCCTCTGATGAGAAGGATAGTATTAAGGACAATCCACAAGAACAAGTAGTTAATAGCACATGTTAAAAACACTTTCAAAAAGAATTAAAAACATATTTAATTTTAAAAAGGAAGCAAAAAATAAGTGGACTGTCCTTAATCCGTGGAATTTCGAAGAAATACTTTCCTTCTCATCAGAGGGTAGAAATTAACAAAATACAGAATCGGATTTTGCATACAAAAGTATTTGATGAAACTACAAGTAATTCATAGATCTTACTTGGTAACAAATAGTGAAGCAGAGGGAATATGGTGAGGGAAAGGGTAATTTCACGTCGTCTGGTGAAGGGTAAAATATCCAATAACGGTAAAATCCAAAAATCCAAAATCCCAAAAAGTTGGTTATATTTCCATTTCCACAAGTAAACTCCAAGGGAATCGCGTCATTGGAAGATGGTCCAAAGTAATCCAAAAGGCAGAAATCAGTGGAATAATTCAGAAATGGGTGCAAGGAAAAGGGAGTGAGTTCAAAGAATATTATCGAAAGGAATATAAGATGTGCGTAGAAAAAAGAATTTAAAACGACTGTCACGGCTGGGCTGATTTTGGAAGAATGAGTGAAGAAGAATCAAAGAACTTAATGGTGATTGAGGTAATTTTAGTATAGAAAAGCCAATGTCAAAATTACCGAGAAAAGATGACGTTGAAAAGGCGCCAAATGTAAAGCAAAAAGGGGGCCAACTGAAATATACAAGTTATTACTTAAGAATTAAATTATCAGCAGGAGTTATTAAAGGAAGTAAATGAATTAATGATCAATTTAATACATACACATGTATATACATACATAGATATATATGAATACATACAATTACACATATACATACATATATATACAAAACAAACACAACCACATATACACACACACATATATATATATATATATACATACATATAAGTAAATAAATAAGTAAATAAATAAATAAAGAGGTTTTTTTTTAATTTAAAGGTGAGAGGAGGGCCGCTACCTACAAATTCTAGAATAAGGCAAATAAGTATGTAAGTAAATGCACATAGTAAAATATAAGTCAACATACAGAATATAAAGGTAGATGGATATATTTGATTGATATGAATATGTAAACACTAAAACGGACACTGCAGATGAAGTTTAACGAGGTTTATACAAGAGTGCTAAATACTGAAGTAGAGCAGGGTGTCCTTTTATTTGTTTTTACATAAGCAGTAAGATGTTGCTACACAGTCATAGGCATGTTTCAATCGGCTAGTTATTAGTAACTAGACACTTCATCAGGCCATAAAACTTATACGAAACAAAGTTTGCACTGAAAAGTTCTGATATTTTCATTTCAAATTTGATTTCGTATAAGCTGTATTGCTTGAAGAGGTCTCTAGTTTCTAATAACTGGCTGACCGAAACATGTTCATGACTATGTAGCAGCATTTTACTGCTTATGTAAAACAAGTAAAACGTATATATCTACCGATCTATCTATCTATTTATCAATCTATCTTGTTCCATAACTTTCCTTTGCGGACATCGGCCACACAAAAAGATCTACAAAATCACCCTTTCTCAGGTGCATGGTGTCATAAAGAAACCTAGACACCTCAAAAGCATGTAGACCCGGACTCATCCTGGCAGTTCTATTTTACAGAAAATACTCCGTTGAGGTTGCTCGTGTCCTTTCCAAGCTTTACAACAAATGCCTTAACGAACCTTGCTTTCCTGACTGCTGGAAAACTTCTTCTGTGGTACCAGTTTACAAGAATTCTTGCGAAACAATTGTTCAATAAAAGTATCGTCCAATTAGCCTCTTCCCGCTTTTCGCCACAATATTTGAGTCCATAATAATCCAAGCTCTAGTCCATCACTTTACAGCTGCTAAAATTCTGACCGATCAACAATATGGATTTAGGAAAGCCCGTTCAACAGCAGATATCATAACTGTAATCTCTCAACGTATATACCATACACTGGACAAAACAGGGGAGATTAGAGCGGTAGCCTGAGATATATCTTGACAGGGTATGGGACGAAGGTCTTCTCGGAAAAATCATATCATATGGTATCACTGGACAAATACTGAACATAATTAAATGCTTCTTAATTAAGAGAAGAATCCAGGTTGTCCTCAATGGTCATACATCTAAACAATATGATATAAAAGCGGGTGTACCTCAGGGGTCTATCCTTGGACCTTTATTATTCTTGATATTCATAAATGACCCCTCTGATAATATATTTGCTGATGACTCCACGCTCTATAAAAGGCACGAGGGGGAGGCAAATGAACACATATCTAAGGAAATTGCAGAAACACTAGAGGAATTCCGCCAATCTGTAGCGAAATGGAGACAAAAATGGATGACCACATTCAATGTTTCTAAACTAAACTTGTTTCTTCCAATAAGTACAAGAAACCTTCTCAACCACCAAGAAACCTTCCCAACCACCAAGAAACCTTCCCAACCACCAAGAAACCTTCTCAACCACCAAGAAACCTTCCCAACCACCAAGAAACCTTCTCAACCACCAATAACTCTGGCTAAAGGTACATTACCTGAGAGTTCTCCTTTCAAACTCCTCAGCTTAACGTTCACAGGGAACATGAGTTGGAACACATACATTGAGAGCATTGCCAAGGCCGCTGCAAAGAAGGTGGCCTCTCTCTTCCGTGCTAGAAATTTACTTACGCCTGAAAGTATTCTTTACCTCTACAAGGCCACTATTCGCCCATGTATGGAGTATTATTGTCCCATTTGGACGGGTGAATCCGTTACTAGTCGCTCACTCCTGAGAACGGCTCAAAAGACAGGCGCCAACCTGATAGCTCCTGAAATGTACTAGGCTCTGCCCACTCGACGGCATTGTAATGTGTGCAGATATCTTGCTGTTCAACCCTATACATAGTATTCCTGTACCTCATGTCTCTGATCGTAGCCCTCTCCATCAAAGTCGCAGTGTGTTTGTTTGAGGTGAAAATGGAATTTAAAAGAATATATATATATATATAAATGCATATATATATATATATATATATATATATATATATATATATATATATACTAGCAAAAGTACCCGTCGTTGACTGAGTTCAAAAACAGCATACAGAAAATGGACTTTTTTATGATAGTAAGATAGGTTATGAAAGGGAAGGCTTGTAAAGAGATTGCTTCGAATTTGGGAGTATCAAAACGAAAGCAAAATATGATGAAAGTAAAAATAAAATAGATAAACACCATAATTTATTATACCATACCTGTTCACACTGAAACACTTATCACAATAGTCTGTGGATCCATATTAAAAAAAACTTGTTAAACTTTGTGACATATTCCCATTCTATGGAGGTCAGGTGCGAACGAACACCCCATAATTTTATTATACCATATTTCTTCAAACTGAAACATAATTATCAAAGTATACTTACGCAGATAGATATGAAAAGTCTTTATTAATGCCTGTGCCTATTTCCATTCTAAGGAGGCCAGGCGCGAACGCAAACGCCACAATTTTATTATACCATTCCTATTTAAGTTAAAACATACTTATCAAAGAATTCTTATGTACATCTATATCAAAAATACTTGTAAACTTTTTTTTTTTTTTTTTAAATTTTTTATTTCCATACTTTGTGGACCAGGCGCGAACGGAGACCCCACAATTTTAATGAACCACCGTTCTGCCAGATCAAACATACCCATTCCTATGTCTCGATATATTTGCTATCATTATATGTAATCAGGTTTTTAAAATAGTCAACCATATAGGAGCCTAATCGTGGCGAGAAACACACACACACACACACAAACACACACACACACACACACACACAAACATTCAGCTTTATTAATGTTGGAAGGATTGATCGGGATCGAAATTTAGAATTGAAAATATAAAGAAAGTTTATGTGGCAAAATCGGTATCAAAATGGAAAAAAATAGCGCTTATTATCCGACGCAAAATCGATTTTTTTTATTGGTGTCGTTTGTTTTTCTGTTATAACTTATATTCCGCTGCTCGTATTAATATCATGAATTTTAAATGGTGTATTGTTGCATCATAAAAGGTGGTTGTGTGTGTGATCGTCTAGTTGTTTGTCTATTTGTTGTATACTCATATTTAATTGTTCGTATGCAGTTGTATGTGTGTGTGTGTGTGTGTGTGTGGTACATATATTTTGGACGCACCTTCATGCGTCGTTGATCTTCCACCTGGAATTCATCTTGTGTCTTGGAGGGGAGACTGGAACCTGTTTTGGACGAAGATTCACACGCAAATCCGATCAGCTGACCCTCACTTCCGGTAAACGTGTCTACAATATAGTTTACACACGTCCCTCTATTTCTCGATCCATTTCCTAACATAAACTATCAGTAAATCCAAAATCTATAGATTACTCCTACAAATGCATTTTTACGTTTGTGAAAATATGTGTCTATATAATACTTTATTCAGTAATCCGACTCCCCTTTCTCAAATAAAAAATAGCCAACTCTACAGTTTGAAATTTAAAAAATAGGAATCGTAAATCTGTAATCGCATCAGAATCAGGAATTTAGAAACAAATCGGTAATTGTATCGATATTGGAAAAATAGTTGTATCGTATATATATATATATATATATATATATATATATATATATATATATATATATATAAAATGTTTGTGTGTGTGTGGGTGTATGTCCTATAAAAATGAAATACATATAGACACTAGTGCTTTATACTTTCGTGAATCATCAATGCAGGATGACACGATTACCGCCTGCAGGGAAGTTCGAACCCGGCAATGAACTCATCTCTGACTCTATTAGCAAGGAACAAATCATCTCGGCCAATCTTTACCGCGAGAAATATTGTTGAAATTTAAACATTTATTTTCTAAATGTCTCAACGTCTGTCAGAGCGATCTAACGATTATAGCATCATAATCTGTGCATAAGAGCTAAATTGACCGACTTTATTTCAACTGTAAAGTGCTCAAATCGAATTTTTAAAGGACTGACATAATTATTTACTATAATAATTATTAAATCCCTACAGACACTAATATTTCATCCTTTCGAGAATCATTACTGCAGGGTAACACGGTTACTAAATCATCTCTGAAACCATTAA